>NW_019726221.1:1636557-1692221 GCF_002891405.2 Cryptotermes secundus
CATGTATTATGTGGGTGTCCGTTCCCCCAATACCCACTTTATGTTGAGGTCAGCAGCAGCAGTATTACTACTACTACTACTACTACTACTACTACTACTACTACACTGCTACTAAGACTATAGGGCCATGCCATCGCTCAGGCAATTAGTCACTTGTTTCCCATTGCAACAGCCTGGATTTGATCCCAGGTTGGACTCTGTGGGATGTGTGGTAGAGAAAGTGGCACTGGTACAGGTTTTCTCCAAGTGCTTCATTTTCCCATACAATTTTTATTCCAACTGTTCAATGTTCATTAATCGTCCTGTCATCAGTGCTGTACAGTCTTGATAATGACAACTCCATTTAATATCCAACTTAAAATATTCAGTTATTTTAATATCTACTCATGTATTGTTATTAACTTATTTCATTTCTTGTTATGTATCTTTTATTTGCTTATCCTTTAAACCCTTTTTCTTATCTTGAAAGGTTTTTACTTTACTTTATTTCTGTATTTCTTGCTGCTAAATATCTTTCCTCTGTGATCCCATTCATGTACGAGTAACTGCATGATTGTATTTGCTGTGTTCCTTGTTTGTTTGATGTACCTCTTCTAGGTCATATTTCATCTCTTTCATCAGGATATTCTGTGCTTGTTTTGTGAACGTCACCCCAAAGAGATAAAGTATCCTGTCATAAAATTCCGTTTTGTTGATCGTGTGTGTCCCGTTTTTTTAGGGATGGGGAAGTTACATGTGTTAAATTCAGTTATTTATTTGGCACGTTTTGATCACATATATTTAGTGGGGTTTGCTGTATAGTAAATTAGAAAGAAAGATGTATGTGTGATATTGTGATAGTAGAAGGGAGGTTTTACTGTATATTGAGAGATCATTTTTGCAATGATTTTTTACTTTACAGTGTGCTGTTCTAGAATCAAACAATAGTGATTGTTGAAAATATACATATTTTGTGAAATTTTAAATGTTACAGGAAAAACAAATTCTGTTGTGCCTTATGTGATGGTATCCTTTTGTTGTTATGACATGTAATAACACAATAATAATGTTTAATGAAATTATCCTTTACTTACACTTGTATTCACCAGCATCATTGCAGTAAATTAATACACTTGGATATCAGCATTATTTTGCACCATGGACTCCAGAATTTGGCCACTGGATTTACACTTTTGAAACAGTGTTGTTTCATTATATGACGCAGTGGATTTAATTTTAACAGAAAGAGCCGGGATAGTGTAGTCTGTATAATGACTCACTATGAGCTGGATGACCAAGGGATCAGAGTTTGAGTCCCAGTGGGGGCAAGAATTTTCACGTCTCCATGTCATCCAGACCGGCTGAGGTCCACCCAACATCCTATCCAATGGGTATTGGGAGCTCTTTCCCTAAGAGTAAAGTGGCAGTGGTGTCAGTCTGACCACTCACCACCAGATAGTGCTGAGGTCAAGAAAATGTTGATCTATGCCTCCGCTCCCCCATATGCCTTCATGGCGTAGTGCGTAATTAGTTAAGCACAGGGACAACTTTATCTTTTTTACCTTGGTATACTATTTTTGTGACTGAAGAGTTTGTATGAAAGAAAATAAAAGTGTATTTTTAAGTTTTCAGAATATCTGTAGATTCCAGTTAATAGCATTCTGTTTCTCCACTGTAAGAAAGAAATATAAAAATTAGAAATAAGAAGTTATAAAGAGCTAGATTATTAAAAATTACTAAAATTATTTTAGAAGCATTATGTAACTGAAGGCATGCAAAATGTACCCCTTTCAGAAACCAGTATATCTCTTACTAGTTCTGTGTACATTTCTATTTTCATCAGTTGACAGAATTGCATTTGATTAGGTACAGAAATAAATTTTACTAACCATGAGACCAGAATGGGTCAGCAGATGGCATAACTGTCTTTGGACAAATACTAAGAGACAGGTGAAGTAGCCAGGGCCCAATATACAGGGCTAGTCCTTATTGCTGAGCCAGCAACTGGGATTTTGTCTGCCGAGGCTGGGTCTGCCTGTCTCTTCATGTAAAAGACAAAGAAAGAGAGAAGTATCTACTCACTTGGGGCTGTGAATTTAGGCTATTCCTTACTGCTGAGCTAGCAGTAGAGATTATCTCTGCAGAGTTTTGGGGGCTGGCTCTGTCCTTATCTGTGTACAGGTAAAAGCAAGGACTGATAGGAAGTAACTACACTTTAAACAAGCCTAGTCCTTATTGATGAACTAGCGCTACAGTTTATGCCTAAAACATTTTAGAGGATGGTTCTATTTCTGTTTTCAGCAGGAAGGATTATACTGAGTTTACAAGAAAGAGTAACATGGATTGAAAACATCCACATCTCTCAAGCTGTTACAATTCCTCATTGTACTCTCTGTATCCCCCTGGAGCCATCAAGCCATTCTGTTCATATTGTGATATGTGGGCTGAAAGCTGGAATAGTTCAACAAGAAAAGTCCTCCATTGCTGGGCAATGGCCACAGCAAGAAACCTTTACTGTCTGACAAATACTGGAATCTGCTGACTGCCTATTGGTCATAAAGTGACTTTTACTTTTTTGTATGAGACTGGGTGAGCCTTTACCTATCAGCAAAATTGCTTTGCTTGTTAAACACCTCTAGAGGGGAATTCTGAAGGCTCCCAGACATTCTTCAGAAGCTGCCAGTTGTGCAGCAACTCAATTTCCCGGCATTTTATGGAACCTGAAGGTTCGTTACCATGTTCATAAGAGCTCTCCACTGGTTCCTATCCTGAGCCAGATCAATCCAATCCATACCATCCTATTCTATCTCCCTAAGATCCATTTTATTATTGTTCACCCACCTACATCGTGGTCTTCCTTGTGGTTTCTTTCCTTCTGGCTTTCCCACCAATATCCTATATGCATTCGTCTTCTCCCCCATTCATGCTGCATGCCCTTCCCATCTCATCCTCCTTGACTTGATCATTATAATTATACTTGGAGAAAAGTACAAGATATGAAGCTCCTCATTATGCAGTTTTCTCCAAACTCATGTTACTTTCATTCATTCATTCATCAGTAATCTGTCAAGACGACAGGTCCACAGTCTCTTCCAAAACAGTTCCTCCACTTGATGCGATCTAGAGCTTTCTCCTTCAAATGAAACATCTCGCATACATGGTATCTCTGGTTTTGGAAAGAGACTATCCAGGAAAAGTGATAATGTGGTAGTTTTTCCATTTGCTTTCCACATCGCAGTACAATAGGCGTTCAAACCACTCTGGTCACGCCTGTTGCTATACGAACTTGAACCATCTCGAGCATTATTTACTCTGTGCTTCAAGTCGCTGCTGATGACGCTGCTTCCGGCATCAGTTTTTGGTGTCTCTCTTCGTCTGATGCCTACCCTTTGACCTGTCCAGCAAGGGAGGCCCTGCCAGTAGCTACGCTACCGCTGGTATAGCTCTCAGGGTCCTTGGCATACTCAAACCCCCTCACCACGATAAGGTGGAGCCACCAACGAGGGGGCATGTTACTTTATCTCTCCAAATATTCACCTCAACACCCTGTTTTCAAACACCCTCAGTCTGTGTTTCTCCCTTAATGTCAGAGACCAAGTTTCACACTGACATTGAGGTAAGAACATAGACTGAGGGTGTTTGGGAACAGGGTGTTGAAACACCCTCAGTCTATGTTCCTCAATTAATGTCAATGTGAAACTTGGGGATGAACATACTGAGGATGTTTCTACACCCTGTTCTCAAATGAACCGTCAGAGAGTAAAATATGGCCATGAGTCCTGAGGGACTCAGAACCAAGAATCACTGTGTCGGCGAGGGCCAGGGGCAGTTTAGCAATCAGGCAGTCAGTGAAGTTAGTCAGATGTGAGAGAGATTCACCAGCTGGTAAGGACATGATCACGGAAGCAGAGTAATATCCATTGTTGGGAGCTGCTGTCTAGCAATGAATGACTGTATAACAGACTAAGATGTAGTGTGTGCTGTAGTGATTTGTAAAGTGTGTAAATTAGTGACAGTGTTATAAGTGTTCATAAATCCAATTATCAGTCCAAACCCCGTGTCTAGTCACTAACATGTGACTGTGATTGTAGGTTGTGATAGCCTTTGCTAGTGACAAGTACTTTGGGCTGATTGGCATGGGCCAAAGGGGGCTGAAGGGGAATACATCAGGATGCAAAGAAAGGGAAGCTTCGAGCATAATCATGCCCACTGTGGTACTTCTTTCACTACCCTTAGTAAGTTGGTTTAACAGGACCAGCAGAGTAAGTACTCTCTCTTTCGTTTTTACCTGCAGAAGGGGACAAGACCAGCTTCTGAAATGTTGCAGACATTTCTCTGCTCCAGGCAATGGACAGTGAACAGGGAACATCTTAAAGTCATAGTTTTATGTTGTATACTCTTATGTATCAGCCTGTTTTCTGTGTCTGTGCCATCATTAATAAAATGTTACCAATTTGGCATTGTGATGCAGATAGGTGATTTTGACAGTATATTGTTTACTGAACGTGATAAAGTTTGTTGGAATTGTGAGAGTAAAGAGCCTTGCTCATTAGAGTTCAACAGACAAAAAGGAACTTCATGAGTGAAAAGTTTGAAGTTGCTAAATTATCAAATTTTAAAATGTGATAACGGGATGCATTGAAGGTGAAGATTATCATTAATAAATGTTGTAATTAACAGTTTATTAAACTATATTGAGATGATAATGCTGCAGTAACTATGACTCTTACTGTATGGCAGTTGTAAATTTGTGGTGTGAGCTGATATTTGAATGTGTTACAAGTTTATTATGTTGTATCTAATGTGGCAATTAACATGAAATAATGTATATTATTATTCAGTAGTGTTTGTAGATGATTTCCACAAATCAAGTAGAAGCAGACACTTGGGATTTTGTCATTCTGCAGGATGACGCAAAGTGAGATATTTCATGAAACATCATGTTGAGCCGCTTTAAACTCAATTTAGGAGTGTTGGACTATCCACAGTTTAGTTCATATTTTGAAAATGTGATATCTACACTTCTGAAATTTAAAAGAATGCCTAGGAGGACTTGGATGTGGAACAGTTGATTTTCAGTAGCAATGAGAAAGTGGGGAAAAAATAGATGTACACGTAGTTAATGCCACTCTCTACTTCTTTGCATTTAGGAAGTGTCAGATTTGAATCTGAATTTAGGTACTAGCTATCCTGACCCAGATATTTCATAGTTGTCCTCATTCTTTCAAGGATGGTGCTTGGGCAGAATCTGAAAAAGACTGCTTCTTTCCACCTACTTTCATATTCATCATTTGCTGTCATCCAACCATTTAACTTTGTTTGCAGTTTGCAAAGCTTTTTTAAATCTGAAGCTATCCTTTAGGATGAAGTCATTCCTGTTATTCATTGAATGCATTTCTGTGGTAGAAGATTGCAGATGCACTATATGTTTTAAAGTTCTCAAAGTTTGGAAACTGATATTTGTATGCCTTCAGTGTTACACTACTAGTGTCTTGAAGTATTAAGCTGCTGGCTGTGTTTGTCGGAAATGACAAGCTTCTGATATAATTTTGTTATGCAACTGTTTCAGAGTTCAAATCCTGAGAGAGCAGTATGTCCTCATGGGAGAGCTCCTCTCGCCGACGCAATCCACAGTCCAGTTCATCACGACTTCGCATGGATTCATACAGCTCTGCCAATAGGTTGAGCCGAACCAGAGGTGAAAGTTTATTTCTCTTGTTTGCATCTATATAACTAATCCTTCACCACATTGACCTAAAAATAATTTCACATTCACGTAGCTGATGATAATGCATTGACTGATATGGTTTTAGAGCTTCTTGCAGTACCAGGACTATGTTTGTTTTTACATTCATTTTTGCTGTGGTTATTTGCAGCTGTAAAACTAATAAAGAAATCCGTGTGAGTTACATTTTGGTAGTAACATTTCCTCCACATCACACAGAATAGTTTTACTGGTCTCTAGGTAACATTACGAGTAGATAGTGATATTTCTACTTTAACCTGTTTACATCTAGTGAAGTGGCCACCTGTTTTTACAGTTCCTTTCTAGAATTGAAGAAGGCATAATGTGGTTTGTTCCTGTCTTTACACGTGACATACTGGTCTTCATTTATTGCAAATACAGATGTGTTAATGACAGCTGATCTACAACAGAGGAATTGCACTGCATACAATTTAAAATTGTGGTGTTTACAAATCAATTCAGTGGAACAGATATACTGCACAAATGCAAGCAATTATTTTTCATTGTAGTTTCTTAAATATTGTCATGTGTAGGGTGGTACATGTGATGAGAATGACGGGTTCTAGTTCATATGATTGGATTTATTAGCACCTTGGTTACGCACTCTCTTAATCACACACTTAAATACATGCAATAGATCGCTATCACTGATGTACACACTTTCCAGTTCACTGTTGCACACACACACACTAGGATTCTCAAGTCTTCGCTGGTTGTCTCCTAGCAAGGGATCTCAACACAGAAACTGTAAAGGTCACACTGGATTATACACTCCCAATATCACTGCACTATAGTACTCATATAAGGCCTTAAAATCGCACATCAAATGTTCACAGGCTGACGTCTTGCACTCTTCTATGCTCCTGGTTCCAATTCACTCCGCCAGCTTATGACTGAATTGAATGTCGCTGCTTTTACTCCGCACTAGTCTCTGAAATGACTTGAGCTGTCCTTGACTCTCCACACTTTATCACTTTCACTTAGAAACTGATATCTGTTCTGTCTGGAACTGTCATTATATAGCCTCCGCACCGACCACACAGAACACAGCCTCTGTTGTTGCAGAGGAGTGTTTACTGTGATGTTGCATAGCAGCGGTTATGGCATGGACACCATAGAAAGCCAGTCATGTGATAGTCATCTTGTTAGCCCATTGGTGCGCTGACTGTTACCCAGCAACGAATTATAAACATTCATCCTAGTGTTGCGTGTGCTTACATGACTGAAGGTTGTTTACAGGTCATTGCCTCGAAATGCTCTGACCATCCATGTTACAATATATTATGTGGAAGTTGTGGTTTTAAAGAGATGTTTGTGTTCAGGATGAGAAATTTGGTAATATTTAATTTTAGTATAGTGTAATGTAATGTGATTATAAGGGACTAATAAAGACCAAAATGGTAGTCCCACAACTACTTTTAGTGTAGATTTCTGGTACCCAATTCTATGCATTTCCAGTGACTAGTTCTGGAGAACACACAGTCTGTATGACCTCTCCATTGTGCATTCACTGCATGAATTTTGTGTACACTACATGTAAACTTTGAAAGATGGGAAAATGTTTGAGTCAGTATGGAAACATTGTTTTTGTGATTAAATAAGATTAGTACTCTCTTTGTATACCAAATCCCAAAATAAATGTGCTTTAACAGTATCTCCTCCAAAGCGACGTGAACTGGACAAAGTAATGAAGAAAGCACGGCGTGATGGACCTATGCAGAGCAGTTACTGGAACAAGAAGCTACTAGAAGTTGAAGAAAAGGACCCAAACAGGTTTGTTAGCATACACTGATCAGCATAATTAGAGTAACATGTGAAATCGAAGTGAGAAGTGTTGAAGTCATGAATTTGGGTTAGTGGATTCTTAATAATAGATTTAATCTCAGAATCTGCTTTACTTAGGTGTACTTCGTAAATGTTGCAGTAAGCGGAATAACTGTGTAGAAAATTAATACTGTGTACTCTTTTATTAATTGTAACTTTCAGACCTAGTGTATCAGAAAGAACCCTTCTCCTTTTCTTCCAATTTCCCTTCCCCTTGTCCTCACTGTCCTCATCTTCCTTTCATTCTCCTCCTCTTCCTACTCCATTATCTTCTTTTATGTGCATGTTTCTCATCATTTTTCCATTTCTTCTCTTCCTACATCCCAATTTCCTTTCTGTGCATGCTTCTCTTCTTCCTCCTTCCTTTCCTTCTCTTCATACATCCTCATCCTCTTCTTTTGTATCTTTCTCCTCCACTTCCTATTTTTCTGCTTCTGCTTCCTCTTCATTATTCTGACAGTTGTCTGCTCAGTGTGTAAAGATGGCTGAAGTCTGCTTCTTTCTCCTTTGGTAAGAAATTTCTGCAGCTGTTACATATTTTTATTTTAGGACTCTTGTCAGTTTAAATCACACATCCATTTTGAAATAGTTCTTAACATATCTTGTAATATTTTCTCTGTCCTTTTTATCAGGGGTTGCAGCAATAAAGAGCCCACTGCACTGCCACTACACTACACTACACTACACTACACTACACTACACAACACTTCACAACACAACACTGTGCAGTACACTACACTCTGTTATTGTCAGGTTTCGACTTTTCTGCAGTATGCCTCACAGTAAACTTTCACAAACTTATGATTGTTTGTAACTCTGCAGTTGCTATTCATCTGTGAAGTTATCACAACCTGTTTGAAGACACTGAGGTCACACTGTAAGTGTTGCCAGCTGTTGTTGTTGTTGTCCAGTCACAGAGTTATGCCATTAGGCCGGTCATGTTTTTCTTAACATTCATGTTTCATCCAGCAGTATTTTTTAAGACTGCATCCAACTTGTCATTTTCCTGTTAGATGAGATTTTAAAATTTGTTTTGTGCATATGGAATTCTCCATTTGGTGAATGTGTTCAGTGCAGTTTTTCTTCCAGGAAATCTATTTTGAGTGCTTCTAAAATTTTAACATATCTGTTATGGTTGAGAAGAATGTATCCTGCTGTTCATCATATAACATTTCACTTTCCAAAGCTCAAAATCTAGTGTTGCCAACCTCGTTATACAAATGTTGCTTCTGCAGCAGTGCTTGAATGGCTGCCATATCAGCGTTATTGATGGTAGGGAATTAAAAGGTATGAGAACGAATACACATTTAATAGCATAAGGTTCATACTGTATTACACAGTTATTTGTCTGTTGGTTCAGAAGTTATGAGTGGGACATTAATACATGTACAGGGATAAGAATATCAATTCCATTTTTTATTTTATAAGAATTCAAGATAAAAATAACAACCCAGAGGAATATCTGCTTCTCTAGAAAATACTGAAATGGCACGTCAGAATAAGCTGTGATTACTTCAAATAATATTCTGTTACATTTACAGTCCATTGAAATGCTGTTATTCAGGTCTTCATGAAACTTATAAAGGTATGTAGAATGTGAAATAACAGGGAGGTGTTCACTTAATTTGCCCTTTCTAAATTAAGATATCATAATCCTCAGAATTAGGTGGTGACAGTCTATTTGATGATGCAGATGGCGACACAGTGGATTCAAGGAGCTGTATGGTGGTGGAGGTGGTAACTCATCACCTCACGGTTCCCGTTCTAGCCATAAGAGATCTCGTAGCCGCTCACGTGGTGCAGTTCGTAGTAGCCGGAATCGAGTGAGGTCCCCTCCACTTCCTGTGAGAACCCGATCACGCTCCAGAGACCGAGACAGAGAAAGGGACAGATCCAGGGACCGTGATAGAGATCGGGATCGAAGACCACACACACCACAGCCACAAACTCAGAGGGTAGAAAATTCAGATTAACATTTTACTGCATATCAAGCTTCAGCAAATGTTACTGAGTATACTACTACTGTAAACACCTGTGATAAATTTATAGTAATTGGAATAGCTAATGAGGGACCCAAGGGCAGACTACTTTTAATGTCATGCTATCATGCAACAGGATCTAATAAAATATGAGCTTATAGCTTACTAGCACCTAAGTGAACCAAAAAATATGCATATGTGTCAGTAGAAAACACACATCAAAGTGCAGTATTTCTCAAAAGTTGCCTTCATTTGTTAAAGTAGTATACACAGGAAGAAGTTACTAATAAGTGTCACTTAAAACTTTAACATTTTAAAATCAAACTAATTTCATGTAATTTTGTAAGGAGAAAGACACATATGGAGGTCATATCTGTCCGTTATCTAAGGTCTGCGGCACTTGTGGATGGATGGATGGATGGATATTAACATTTTAAATTAAGTATAGGGCTGTTGTAAATGATTTAGATGATAGGAAATTAAGAGTATTTTCTAAACAGAGGAATGTGAAAGAACTTGAAAACAGGAAGGAAACCCATCAAGTTTTTGTTGGAAATACTGATTGCAACATATCAGTCACGAGTGGCACTCAGGTCACTATCAAAGGAAATGGCATCTGAGGTGCAAAAGGCTTGGTTTGGATAGGATAAGGAGGGCCCATTCCTTGGCTCCCTAGATCCCTGGCCCTCAGTCCATGTGATTTATACCTATGAGGATATGTGAAAGACCAGGTATAACCAACCACCAATGCTGCAGCCTTTTCAAGAGCTTCAAGAGTGAATTTCACAGGCCATTGCCAGTGTGTATGGTTCACAGCTGTGGCATGGATGTGAAGAATGTGAGTATTGCATTGACTTTGCAGAGTAACTAATGGATCACATGTCAGACATTTCTAGATAAATGTCATGGGTTTCCATACTGTTTTCAGATTGTTTCGTGTTTGTATCTGTTACTGTTTTGAAAATACTCTAATTCGTTATCACCCGAATCATTTAAAATTACCATATATTTTCAGTAAGACAGAAACCCGAAAGGATTCTTTCTGACCATATTGGTCTGTTATGTTTTCCGCTTTATGCCACGTGCTCTTCTGCAGGAGAGGTGAATGCTTGTTTTAGATCCTCCAAAACAGACCCAGTGCTCATAGCTGAGGCATGACCACTCAGCTCTGGGTTGTTGAGGGTTTGTCTGTCACCTCTAAGCAGAATGGTTGTTGACTGAGAACTGCAGACTGACTCCATCAGGAAAAATAAACCATGCGATACATTGCTTGGGGAATGTATAAGAATTGGATCTGATTTTTGTCAATTGTCCATAAGTTCAGGAAGTGGTTATATCAAATGGCATCAGTGAAACAGAAGACAATACATACAACTCTTTACATGACAAAGATAAAAGTGGTGGGAATAGCGACTGCTATGCATGGATTGATTTGTGCAGTACACTTTTTTATCTCTTTGTTTTTTTAATGGAGCATTTTGTTAAATATTACTTACTGTTTGTGCCTTTGTATTAGTAAAATGTGTTAATGTTGACAAAGTTTATAGCCACATGTACTAGCCCCAGATAATACAGGGTGGGGTGCAGAAACTTCATTTTTGTGAAGATGCATTGTGAAGGGAGGGGAGGTCGCAGAAAAGTGGGGATAGCCTCGGCGAACGCAACAGTCGCTGAAGTTTCTGTCTAATACACCTCAGTAGGAAACATGAGGTGGATGAGTGAGCAGTGTGCGTTTGCTGTTGAAGCCTGTTTTTCGAACAACCATTCCTACGTGGCGGTGCAGCGTGCGTTCCATACTCACTTCAGAATTAAGCCCAGAGGTCCTGTTCCCGAGCAGAAATTGATTGTTTTGTGGGTAGAGAACTTTAGGACAACTGGTAGTGTGGTGAAAAAATCATCAGGACGACAATGGACCATTTCGATGCCAGAAAATTTGGAGGCAGTTCGACAGTCGATTTTGAGATCTTTTTTGAACCAGCTCTTGAAGAAATGCATCTAGGAAATGTCTGCTTCCAACAGGATGGTGCCACAGCCCAAGCTTCATTGACAGTTTTGAGGGCAAAGTTCCCCGGACGGCTCATCTCGCTTCGAGATGACATCCCATGGACAGCGCGCTCACCTGACCTAACGCCCTGTGATTTTTTTATGGGGATACCTCAAGGCAGAGGATTTTAAACATCGCCCCACAAACCTGCTTCAGCTGAAGAATGTTATTCGGCAGGAAGTCGCCCAAATTCTGATGCACATGTTGGAACGTGCAGAGGAGAACTTCAGAAAACGGTTGCATCAGTGCACAGAGAACGGTGGCCACCACCTTCAAGATATTTTGTTTAAAACTACATGATCTAAAACTTTAAAGTATGTTCTTTCATTAGCTAAACATAAATTTTGTCTATCAGCAATAATTTTCTTTTATTTGCCTTCAAAAAAAAAGAAGGAAGTTTCTGGTCCCCACCCTGTATATGATGAAAATGGAGCATTTGGCAGAATGAGAGTGGGCAGGGGAAATGATGAAGAAAAGCAACCCGTTGCCACCTTGACTATCAGAAATTCCACATGAACTGACCTGGGATTGAACCTGTGCTACCATGCTGAAATTCTGATGACTGGCTGGACTGTGACATGGCCATGTTGACATAATAGTATTCATGCAAATGTCTGAATACCATTATGTTCATTTAATTCTAGAAAGACAGTAGTGAAATCCAACACCTGGCCAGTTCTACTGTTGATATGAAGTATGTTTTTCTGAAAATCAAAAATTTTAAGAGAGGATCATATTTAGGTAAGTGCAGTGAATTTTCTTGAATCAAAATTATGCATTTTCTTGCGTGTAACTCATCTGTTTTTTGTTGCTGTGCAGCCATAATTTTCCTAACTGCAGTCTTATTTTAAATTTATGGAAGGTTGCGTGTTCCAGGTCCCGATGAGGTCATTCAGTTTTTTTCATTTGACCTAATCCTTCCAGCTGCACTATGGCCATGGGGTCGACTCAGCCTCTAACAGAGGCAGAAATGAGTACCAGGAATTAAATAATTTTCTTGGGGAGTAAAGCGTGGCCGGTGCGTAAGGCTGACAACCTTACTGCCATCTTTGAGCCGATTGTCTAGATAATGTGGGACCCTCAATGTCTCACAACCCTATGGGCTTTTACTTTATTCTGAAAAGTAATATTTCCACATTTCACAACTTTCATGCTCAAATTTTTGTTTAAAAAATGTTAAATTACACAAGTAACTACAATTTATAATCTTAGTTTATTTAGTGTACCTCAGCTTTAAGGTTTTTGCATTTAATATTCAGTTCCTGATCTCATGGGCCAATTATCCAAATTCATTATATTCTCTTTCAGAATTTTCTGCATTATTATTCAAATATGCCCCCCCCCAAGAGAAACAAATGTCAGTTTTATTGCAGTGTAATTTTTGAACATAATTGTTTGTTTCAGCCTCAGCCACAGCAACCAAGACGACGCACGCCCAAGATGGCATCACTAACACCTAGCTCTCGTTCACTGAGCTCATGCTCTGATGAGTCTTGTTCTGTATGTTCGCCTAAAGGCAATAGGAAAGTAGTTACTTCACCAGCACCTGTAGCGAGTAGGGCTAGACAACCAACTCCTCGGTCCAGGTGTGTATGTTGGATGTTTTTTTACCAGTGAGTGATTTATATACATTTCAGAATGTTGAGTTCTTTCACATCAACCATAAAGACAAAAGCAGCATGAATTATGTTTGTAGATATATGGGACAGGCAAGATAAACATAATTTTTCCTCTGGTACATGATAATGCTTAGCACATTGGTTGAAGTGGTAATGCTTCTGATTTTTATTCAAGGGGTGCTCAGTTCAAATAGCTGGACACCAACTATGTAGTGTCATTTTGAGCTGCTGTAAATTTTTGTTCCTTAAATTTGACATACAGTGTCGAGCAGAAAAACTTTGAGTAGAGAGTCCGAAGTGTCTTTCTGTTAAGTTTGACTACTGTACAGTTGGTAGTGTGGGGGGAATGTTGGAATCTTCATGAGAGGAAGGTTGACAGTGTAACATAAGTGGCTTAGATTGGCTGGTCACACATTTTTTATGCATTTCCAGATGGAATCGAAGTTTGAAACTGTAGATTCATATCAAGGATCTTGAGTTGTGCCCAGAGAAGTAGAAAATTCCAGGAAAGTGGCATATGTAAAGTGTTGAGATTTCACTACATAGGTACTAGTTAACTTGTTTTTGGGTGTATGACTTTGATTAGTGTTTCCTATTTTTAGTTTTCACTGTGATTGTATTTCAGGTCTCGATCATTTTCTGTGCCAAGAAATCGTTCTAACAATCGATCGCCTCTTCCTCCAAGGAGTGGCTTAAGACGGCAGCGTGAAAGGTCTGGGCCTCCTAGTGATCCAAGAGGCCCACCTCCAAGTCCACCTCCAGCAGCACGAAAGAGTCTCAAAAGCAAACGTAAAGAAAGTAGAGATAAAGTGAGTTGTTTATTTTTTTCCTTAATTAACTGTAAAGCTAGTTGAACCTTACAGATTGGAACTGAACATAAATGAAACAAGTCTGTACACATAGCAGTTTTATGTTAAGACTTTTTTCACTCATCTTCAGGCTGTCATTTTAAATTTAATATCGGCGATTTCTGCATGTACAGATGTTTGGTTCAGGTTGCAGCTGCAAGGATTGTAGCTGGGATGCTCAGTTTATGCTTGAAAGAGAAAAATTTTAGATAGGAACAAATATTAATATCTCGAATATGGATTAGGAGACCACACTTTGGAACTTAGCTACCCCCGCAAACAGAATTATTAAAGAAAAATCCAAAGGCACCTTCATTTAAGAATCAATTCTTTTTGGTCGTTTGCTTAGTACATTTGAAAATGCCTTAGGCATGAATGGTACCAGCATGAATCAGTATCACTAGAACTCAAATTTTGAATTATATTGCAGTGTACATGATTTGAAGCATTATATTCATCTTTGCAGTATTTATTCCATGTTCCAAAAACTGATAATGCCAAATATATATGAGAGGTCGGCAGTGCATATAGGACGAGATTTTAAGATGGCATAGGAATTTACTGTACAAAAAATTAGGCTCCTTTAGCAGACACATGTTAAGAACTGGTGTTTCAGTGCCAGTTTTCACAGTCTTTTTACATTTTGTGATAGTTTGTTGTGTGGTACTTGCATGTAATCTGCCAATTACGAGTACAGTGTATTAGATGTGATCCACAGCCACGTTTCACTGAAGCACTGGAATGTGGTTTATTAGGAAAAGATTGAACAGAAAGTCTTGAAGTAGAATTAGACAGCACCAGTGCTCCATAAATCTGAAATGTGTTCATGACATTTCTTTGCTGTCAGCTTCTGTATTTTTGCCATGAGACCTTCAGGCAGCTTTCAGATTTGTGCTGCATTGCTTACCCCAAAGGTATATTGAGAAATTTCTTTAATTATTCTTATGAATCCTGTTTTGGGGGTGACAGACTTTGCTTTTACTCAGTGTTATTACTAATTATGATCATTTCCAGAATGAACATGAAAGAACGATGATCACTCAGCCTACCTCAGAACCGGAATCTATAAGTTTAATGCTGAAAAAATTTTAAAAGAGCCACAGCTGTAGTTTCACTTAACCACTTTTATTTTTTCTTCTTCTAAAATCATGTTTGATGATAGTCTGATGCTTGGTTTTAGCCTCATAGTCAAAACATAAAGGCACTAGCAGATGTGTGAGACTTCTGATTTTTGACAGGTTTGCTGGTATGTGTAGTGGATGAATAAGAGCACTGGTTGTACCACTCACTGTTGCTACCATGTCTTGCACACTTGCAGTGAAGTGGAGCTTTGAAACTTGACTGTAAAACCCCAAAACCCATTGCCTCCTTGTAAACTAGCCTGCGTAGTATATGCATAAGGTTTCTGAAGTTCTTTCATTTTATGGATGATGAAAGTGGTTCGCTCACGGCAGAAGTCCTCAAAGCTTGAAAGTGTGCATCACCAAAACTCTTGGGAAAGAACAAAAAATAGAATATTTAGATCGATCTTCAGAATATTGTTTTATAGGATTCAGCTTAAATTCATGAGTGGATGTTACAGTTAGAGATTTTATATTTTTGGATTCACATGATTTTCCTTTTGATTCTATTTGCCGATACCTAGCCCTAATTTATTGCATAAATGCTGCAGAATTGAAGTTTGGGTAGTCATTCCTTCTGGGACTGGTTATTCCACCAGATTTTCAGTCTGACTAGTTGTGTAATCGTAGATGAAATTGGTTTAATTCCATAATAATTCTGTATTGACAGTTCAGATTAAGTGGTGCTATATAATATTTATGATTAATGATGAACTGGGAGAATCATAAGTGAAATGTGTAACTGTAGCCTATTTGGAGGAATGAATTCACTGAACTACTATAACTCTTGTTTGGCATTTGAGTGGGAGACAGATTTCAGTAGTTTGTTCTGTATGTTCATTATTGGCTTAGTTCTAATCGAGTTTTTGACATGAATTATGGAATTTTGAACCTCATATTGGCAGAGTTCTAGTAAAAAGCGGAAGAGTGGAGGAAGCAAGTCAAGTCGCAGCAAACGACGCCGCTCTTTGCCAGTGGCAGAAGGAAGCACTAGTCGACGACGTAGTTCACCACCAGTTTCCTGTTCAGATGAGAGTTCAACATCGTCTGTGACATCTGGAGGTGGTGTACCAAAACTCACATTATCAGAACGCTTTGGTAAGATGGCACAGTGGTCTGTAGACCGAAGGGACTTGGATGGGGTGAAGAATATGCGTATTACAAAGGATTCAGATAGTTCTGACCTGAAGGTTGTTATCGAAGGTGAACGGTACCCTAGAGCACTTAGTCCTATGCCAGTTAATGATCGTCGTGTTGGAGCAGGTTATTTTCCAGAGTCTCTTCATTCTGGACCAATAGGTTTGGATGCATGGGATGATGTCAGGGTTCGATATAAGTATTACAAAGATCGAGGTTATCTTCGCGATCTTACACTTGATGATTACATGAAGTGGGAGGAGTGGTGGTACAAATACCAGGAGTGGCTGGAAGCAGAGAGGTACTATGAACACTGGGCAGCTGTGAGAGCTGAACAGGCTGCCCGAGGGGGAGGCAACAAGATGTGGAATGATCAGGGCCTTAGGAAGCGCAGGAGACTGTAAATAAGAATGAAATCACATGTTTGCCAAGTTCTGCTTGAATGCATACACTTATAAATATTTCCTCATTGATTGCAGTATGAACCTATTGAAGGGCTGGATATATCCAGATCTGAATACACCATAAGCAGACAATGGGAAATTCTGCTTTGTGTTTCAGCATTTGTATGATTCCCAGATCATATTTTTATGTAGTGAGATATTACTGTGTGTGTGTGTGATGTAACAGATATTGTTTCAATAAAATTTCAATAAAAAACTTAAATTTAATTTGTGTTTCCCCTATGATTCCTTTTCTAACGGTATCTGAAGTTAAATGATGACATGCAGACTGTGTTTGAGATTTAGAGACGTTATGGAAGACTATCTGTTTTTCTGTTCATCATTTGCTTGGCACACATGTGAAATATGTTTTGTATTATGTGGGAGTTAAAATTAGGTGGAATCTCTGCTTGAGTCATTGTCGCCCCTCTTTATACCAGTGTTTTATTATGCGAATAAGACTGCTGACTGAATGTCTGAGATACGTATGTTGTGGAAGACAGGTGAATGCACTGTGGAATTCAGGCCCAAAGTCTGTTAGATTTATTTATGGTCTATTTAACAATACTGTGAATAGTGTAGACCGTAGCATTAGAAACCTGTTTTCAGATAAACACACCTGATTGCTTTGTGTGGGATCTGTAAGAATTATCTGATATTAAAATTATAATAGATTTGGTATAATTTTACTCCCTCCTAAGTATCCTAGAATATTAAGACATAAAAATAGAAGAATTGTAATTCACTGGATGACATATAAGCCACCATAGATTTATTTTTGTCTATTGGTATTTCATGTAGGCAGCTCATTACATTATAAGTGCCATGCTGTAGAGGTTTGTGGTTCAAGTTCTATTTGAATTTGTACATTCTGTTTGAGGAAAGAGATTTATATACATACAGACATGTTTGGTAGGGTTACCATATTATTTAAAATGAATTTGCTGCACAGCATTCTCCTTGGTGAAAATTCTGATTAGGTTTTATATTTGTGCAGAAGCACTGGTATATTGTATTTACATTGATTTAATACAGTATCCTTCCACTTCACTCAGCTTTCTGATAGTGAAATTTAAGATACCATTCTATCATTGCTCAAGACCTTTAATCTGTTCTACAATGTTGTACCTCCACATGCCCAAAGGTTTTTTTGCTTGTGAAGATGAGGCCTGACTTTTGTTGGAGTACTTGATGTCGTAAATTATTACAGCTAACATTACGAAAGTAACTGAGACTTCATGATATATATTTTCACATTTTACTTGTAATTTGTTAATGAAATAGTCTCAAAATTTAGTATCTGTCCTCAGATATTACGGTATATAATGTCTCTTATTTTATCCCTGAAGATACCAAATGAAAGTCTCTGTTATGTCACTGTTAGGAATTTCCACTTTATAGTAAAATACATTTAAACTTATAAGGAAACAGAAGAAAATGTTCTTTTTTCTGGCATACATTGCACAAAGACTAGATTCATCCAGAATAACTGTCAGGAGATGAACAGATGAAAGTAGTTTATAAATATGTGAGATTTTAAGTTTTCATGGCATGATGTGAAGATTACCGTCTCCTGGGATGTGATATGATGTAGTCTGGTAGATGTTTACTAACATTTCAGAGAACATGCTGCCTCCTTTTAGGGTAGAAGAGTAAGCGGCCTCCGTAGTCTAGAGGTAATGTTCCCACCTCATGACTCGTGGTACGTGGGTTCAGATACCTGGCGGAGGTCGTCGAATTTTTAAGGGTGGAAAAATTCAGGGAACAAGTCCTCCGGGAGGGACTTTACGGCACGTAAAAGAACCTCATATCCCCAAAGGGGATCACTGAGCCAAATTCCAGGACGTTTCCCGCCCAACAATAGCCTCTAAGGCCTCTGATAGATGGGGGAAGCATTATAGACACCGCTAAGCAAGTGACCGAACTCGCTTGCTCGGCGGGACTGATGGGACGCACCATTTATCGGTAGGGTAAAGAGACTGGTAGAATATCATAGAGGGAAGCACAATAGATAAAACTGGTCGCAGTGCATGGGGAAACCCACCCTCTCTAAATAACTAACTAACTAAACTAGGGTAGAAGAGTAAGTTTGGCATGGAGTGAAGATTTGGGAGATGATGAAAAGTGATCAGTGAGTGGTGTATGGAGGTCAGACCTCTGGCACAAAAAAAAAAAAGGTCCTTTCAGGTGCCTCAGTTTCTGACCCATTCTCATTCTGATTGACCCAGGTCTCATAGCTTCGCTGTTCCTCCTGTATTCACGTCACACTGCCCCATACTTTCCTTGTTCTTCTGCCCTGAAGATGGAGTCACCATGTTGCTCTGAAACTTTGGCAAACATCTATTGGACTACATGGTGTCACATGCCAGAAGACCATAAAATTAAGTTTAAATGTGGTGTGTGAGGAGATTTGATTGGAGAAAATTAATTAAAAACTTGAGACGGGTGGGATTAGTGACCTATGTGAGGCAGAGGGTTACATTCTATATCCATTTTGAATGAAATATGCTTACATTTTTTATACATCAAAGGCATTTTCACTTTATACTAGTTCTGAGATCAGTACATTGTAGATTACTACAGTGTGCATCTGTATGAAAACCTTTCCTCCTGCTTCATATGTTTTGGTACCTTTTTAAATGTCTGTCCTGAAATCCAGAACTGAATTTGTGTTGTGTGGGTATAGTCAAATGTTATGTAACCTTAAAAAGAATTCCTAGCAGTGTTACAAGAATGTCAAGTACATGTTTAGTGTTTTATATGATAAAGTGTTTGGTGTTAAATATTTCATTAAAACATACACTCATGTTTACTGTGTGGTTCCTTATGGTGTAGAAATAACTGTGACAGTGGTATAAAATTCATAAGGACCATGTCAGTCATAAATAATGATGCTTGTCTCTGTTTGCCTGTAACAATCATCCAGACCCTTAATTTTAAATGAAATGACAGTGATCTCGGCAGTTTCCCTGGAACAAGGTTTAGAGGAGTAGGGCCTTTGTAAACTTCTTTAACAGCTGGACAGTCTATCAGTGCTTCCTTATTTTTAGTTAATTAGAATGCAGTTTATGACTTTATGTCATAGAAAGACTGATCATTTTTTAAGACTCCTATGTATAATATGAAGTTATGTTAAATATTTTTTGTTCTGCATTTTTCATTAGAAAGATTTTTCAGTCCAGCGAAGACCACAATATTTCTGATGACCTGTAGGGCAGTTTTTAAGGGAAAGAATTGCACCCAAAATAAATATTCTTAAGAGTCTCTTACTTCCCTTGCTGTTCATTCTCTCCATTGACCTGTTTCACCAGAAAATAAACTTTCCAATTGACACAGTATCTTTGGATAAAATGACGTAGTTCTGTTATGCACTTGTGGAACCCCCACAGAAGAAAGGAATTTTGAATTAAGCTTCATATTTACCTATGTTCTGCTTGGTATTGAGACTGTAAAATGCTGGATTATTTTGTGATTTTTAGAGGAATTTTGCAGTGACTCAGGAAAAGTAATAAAGTACTAACTGAATTCATGGAGTCGAAGGCATAGTGCTAAGTTATTTCACAAATATAACGATCTTGCATGAAGTGTTAAATTTTCTTTATCACATAATATGTACTCATCTTATTGGTCTTAATGGCTGTGTATAACACACAGGCCACTAGGAATATAATTTTGCTCATATACTTGTCCTCATACAGAATTACATTGACTTTATGACGCACCGTTTTATTTACTTGTAACCAAGCATATAGGTTCATGAAGGACATACACTAGTATTTTTATAGCAATTTAAATCTCAGTGAGATTCCAGATATCCTTGTATAATATGAGGAGGTTGGTCAACAAAGTGAATAGCTTGAAATCCCCATCCTTCTATACTGATGACAGAATCTTTATTGCTAGTTATTGTATTAGTATCAGAAATGGGGCTGCTGTTCCTTTTGTGTTCTGATATTCTTGTGCATGTTATATTTTGTGAAAGAACTGGACAAGTCTAAGAGGAATTGGAACGATTTTGAGAAAACAGAGTATTAAAATGAATGAGAAAACAGGAATGTGGCATTCCAAATGTCACGAGAATATTGTAGTTTCTGTAGTTCGTAAATGGATGACAACAGATTTGTAATCTTGCTTCAGATGCTTCCATTGAAGAGCTAGTTCACAGAATGAAGCAGTGTCTGTACAGAGACGAGCAGAACTTAAAAAGCTGCATATCATCCACATATTCAGCACAAACATGGATGGTGTGGACAGATATGATTATAGTATCAAGCCTTTTCAGACTTCCATCTGTAAAATGTATTAGTATTGTCCTCTTGTGTCACTGCATAAATGTGGTAGAGGAAAATGATTATTGGCTGCATAAAGTTGAAAGTTAGACCTTCTGCAGTTTCATTGGGAAAAAAACACATGATACTGTGTCACTGGCAAATGTAACACCAAAAATGGCTACTAGCAGAAACTCTCAAGAAAAAAAAAAGAAAAATGAATGTGAGGTATCATCTCCTGATCACTTAGAGGAATTTGAGGAGAAGCAAGTCTGCTAATATAAATGCTTTGCTGGGCGAAGAAAATGTGATGTAAGGATTTATATTGAGCAGAGGAGCCTAAAATTGGATATGATACATGCAGTGTGAACTTATTCTGTTTAATTTCAAAGTATGTAATGTTGCAGTACTTTATATTAGGTATTGGTTATTGCTGACACCGTGTTTCTTTGCAGTCTCACAAGTAAATAAGCTAGCTCATATATTTCAGAATTTAGATGAAAATTTCATTTTGTTATTGAATTGTGAAATGGCCTAAAATTTATAGTCGTTGTTCAGTAATGTATTTAAAACTATAACCGGTATTTTCACTTTACTCATTTTTGTGCTAGAATTTCTTGTAATGGAACAAATGATCCTTTTGTTTGTTGTCAATTCTACTAATAAAAAGCTTTCAACAAACTGGAGGACCACCAGATATTAGGCTGAAACTTCTTTACTGAAATTTCTGTTGTATTTCATTTTAAAATTACATTACATCATCTGTTTATGTGTATTTAAGGAAAAAGTATTTTCAGCCTTTGTGCTGTTCTTTTTCAGTTAATCATATTATCATTTTTCTTTCACTATTATAGAATTTCTTTCTGTATAGATGCACAAAACATAATTTAAAATTGGCCAGTATCCCACTGAAATTTAAAAATATGGTAACTCAGAATCTGAGTGCATGTATCTTTTTCATATTTGTGGAATTTATACATTGAATTAATCATGTAGTTCAGTTTTCAGATCTCTACCTATCAGTGATAAAGCTCCACTGATAGATGGCATACTGTGTTGTGTGTCTGCCATTTAGTTGAAAATCAGAAAAGCAGAATGTTGGAAATGTAAGATGTTACACTACTTCTTGTGAATATTTATTTAGAAAAGCCTTACTTTAGATCCTATGCATGTATTGAAGTGTCTGGATGTGTAAGTGTAGTAAACACTTTACACCATAGATAAGCATTTACCTCTTTATGGATATATATTACATTGTGAAACCAAAATGTATGCTGCTCACATTTTATAAAATTGTTCCTACTTTCCAGTCCCTTCATCCTAGTACTGGATGTACTTGAAATGTGGTTACATTGAAGTCTACCTCGTACAAATGTACATTGCAGTTTTTGCCTGTCCCATGGATTAGTGGAGATAATGGTGCAGGTATCCATTAATTTTTAAACCATTATCATAAAATTCAAACTATACTGGACCAGATACAAATCTGAACTTTAACATCATATGAAAGAACAATACCAAAGCATTTAGGTGACGACAGGGTTAATCTTACATACAGTAGTTTCTGAGCCATCATAATTTAAACAGTGCCCAGTACACTGAGAAATATAAATTTAACATTTATTATTTTAAAGTATTAGGGTACCCTCCAATTGGCTGTCTGCTCGTATATAGTGTACCTGTATGTAGCTGAACTCAGTCTACGAATGTTTATGGTTGCCTTGCCACCACCAAATTATAAAAAATATGACCCTTAATAAATATATGAGCCGAAGTTGACATCTGTGCACAAATTAATTTATTAATAAAAGTCTGCCTTTGAAAATTAATTTATTATATCATAAAAAGTATGGGGTAAACAAATTTATTGCAGTGAAGAACTTAAATACTTTTATACCATTTTTTCCACACTTGTTAAAATAGCCTGATAAAATGCAGCAGATTCCTTCTTGAGAAGCTAATGGTTGCTAACCTAGTTGGGAAATTACCCACCTACAGGTGTCTTGGTTAAATAAGATGAGAGGGGAGACTGACGTCACACTTCCACAAGCCTATTGCATCAGTCTGCCACGTGACACTGTGCTGTGAACACGAATTGTTTTTATAAGAGTGCTTTTTCAACTTAAGTTTTTCATTTTGTCTGCAATGGATAGCAAAATTGAATGTGTCTGCATCAAGTTTTGTGTGAAGCTTGATAAATCTGCTACTGGCACCCTTGAAATCCTTCATGAGTCTTCTGGAGAACATTCTTTAAGGTGGACAGTGGTTTTTGAATGGCATTCACGTTTCAGGCGGGTCGAGTGTCAGTTGAAGATGACGAACATTCAGGGCAACCACACACCAGCAAAATGACAGAAAATGTTGACAGAATTCACGAACTCACCCACGAAGACCATTGCCAAACAATCCATGAGCTCACAGACACCGCTGGCATCAGTTATGGCGTTTGCTAGATGTTAACAGAACATTTGAACATACGTTGCATTGCTGTGAAGTTTGTTCCCCCAACTTGACAAATGATCAAAAGCAGTGGTGTGTAAACATGTTGTGAGCTATGAGAGAAGGCTAATGATGACCCAACATTTATCTCTAGGATCATAAGGAGTGATGAAAGTTCGATTTATGGTTATGTAAAAAAACGAAGCAAGTCATCACAATAGAAGAGCCCACAATCATCAAGAGCAAAAAGGGCGCGGCATGGCTGGAGTTCAACAAACAGCATGCTCATTTTTTTTTCGGCGTGAAGGGGATTGTTCACCACACCTGCCCACACATCCCCGAAAACCACAAAGTTTGTGACTGACAACAACATGGTTATCATTCCCCATCCTCCCTACTTGCCGGACTTAGCCCCCTGTGATTTTGTTTTGTTTCTCAAATTGAATATGAAACTGAAGGGAAGATGTTTTGAAACAGTGCTTGACAGCCAAAGGCAATTGCAAGCGAAACGTGACAGCATTAAGGAAAATGACTTCCACAGTGCTTTTGAAGCGCAGAAAAAACAAGGGGATCGCTCTATATGTTCCAAAGGAAACTATTTTCAAGGAGATGGCAGCCAAAATTGAATAAGTTAAGCCAGCATTTCTTTTTTGACCATGTCCACTGATCCAAATGGGTAGCTCAGTCATTATAGCTACAGACTGGCTTTCTGAGATCAGTTTCTGGCAGAGCCAAGAGTTTTTTTTTTTTTTTTTCAGTGTTCAGACCAGCCCACCTAGCCTCCTGTCCAGGGGGTACCAGGCAGAGATGCAATGGCATGAAGCTGACCACACACTTCCCATCTAGTGCCAAGATCAAGAATGGTGGAACTATGGTCCAACATCCGAAGTCTTCTTGGTGTCTTCTTTACGTTTACTTGTCCATTTTCTGAGCCAGATCTAGTCCACATCCTCTTTCTTTAAAACCCATTTTTATATTATCCTCCTGTCTGACCCTAGAGGGAGTCTAAGGTTAAATTATAAGGGCTGTGAAGCCAATGAAGTGAATCTAGGACACTTACTTCTCACTTCCCATCTACAGGGACCCTAAAAAGGGCCATCTCTTCCCAGTTTTTCTCCCAAAAAACAAACATCCTTTCTCACTATTCCATGTCTTATTTGGGACAAAATGGTGCCATCTTGAAAGGGCTGTTTTCCTACCTATCATTCTATTATCTGGATCTGGCTCCATTTCCTTATCCCCTCCCTTAGTTCTAGATGATCACTTTTCTTGTGAAGATGGAGGCGCCATGTTCCTGTTAAATTGAGGTTTAACGTACAAGACTACATGCTGTCACAACTGATACCACAGTTCTTTATTCTTTATGGTACTTATGTTTTTGACCAATAAATCATCAGTATAGATCAGAAGTTGATGCATAACATTTAATTTCAGTAAGTAAAAGTAAAGTACAGGTATCCCTGTAACAGGCCATAGAGGCCCATAGGGTTGCAAGATGTTGGGGTTCTCACATTTTCTAGCCAATCAGCTCATAGATGGTGGTAAGGTTGTCAGCCTTACATGCTGGCTGCCCTTTACCCCCAAGAACATTCCTGGTACTCATTTCTGTTAGAGGCTGAGTTGACCCCAGGGCCATAGCGTGGCTGGAAGGATTATGTAAATTGAAAAAATCCACCTCATCGGGATTTGATCCTGCGACCTTCTGGCTTGTGACATAGTGCCTCAACCAACTATGCTACTGCATGCCCCCATTTAATTACAGTACCTTCTGTTCTTTAACCTTCCTAATGGTTTGAAATTTAGAGACTTCTTAAGGGCAGAATTCCCACCATATTTTCTGTGCTCAGCATCCATTTTTTTCCTTTCAGTTTGTCTACAAGTGTCTCATAATTTGATGAGAATGTGTTTTCCTTAAATATATTTAATATAAAATTCTAAACTTCCAAACCACATAATCTGTTAGTAGTTACATTAAAATTATAGTTCCTCTGCTGGTGTAAATTTCCAAATTTAATCATTACTTCAATCATTACCTCAAATACTGGCACCAAGGTGCAATCCCAACATGCCTGGAAATTGGCAGTTAATTACATGGGTTCTTCTTTTGCTTAACCGAATGCAGCTCATTCACGTGGCTTTTCCATATCAAATATGCATAAACATCATTTCAGAGCCTCCCTAGTTCTGAAAAATCATTTTCAGTCCTAAATGTAATATTCATTTTTCACAAAGACACCACCATTATAGGGAGTCGGGATAGAATAGTCGGTAGTGTGACTAGTATGGGCTCGACAACAAATGGGTCGGTGTTTTGAGTCCCAGTAGGGTCAAGAATTTTCTCTTCTCCACATCATCCAGACCAGCTCTGGGGTCCAACCAACCTACCCAATGGGTACCAGGGGCTCCTTCCCTGGGGGTAAAGCAGCTGGGGCATGAAACTAACCACTCACATCCAGCCAGTGCAGAGGTCAAGAAGATGAGCATCTATAAATCCACTCCCCCATATGCCTTCATGGCGCAGTGCTTAATTAGTTAAGCACAAGGACAACTACTTACTTTACCATCATTATAGGACCCACATAAAACAGTTGTACAGGTTGCGCTGCACTTTAAAATGGGCCTTCTACACCAGCTCCTGATGATGGACTGTATGAAACACTGGTGGTATGATACTGGCTGTATGAGAAACCTGCCTAATATCACTTTATCCACTAAGAATCCAACATGGACTACCTGGATTGATCTGTGGGCTGTGTGGTGAGAAGCAGACTAATAACCGTGTTAGCCGTTGAATGGCTATATACAGTTTTTCAAGGAATAATATCAGGCCACTTCGAATTACTGACTGGGGATTCGTTTGAAGCAAAATCAAAATGCTGATATTACGAACCGTAAATTTGTTGGTTCAGAACGGTTTGCATGAAAATGTATGGCTCGGTTGTATGTGTTTCAAAATGTAGTTTAACTGTTTACAAGTTGGCGAAGTCATTTTGTTTCTACGAAATCACCCCGAAAAAAAAAGACTAACCCCTTTATTAAAACTACACTCTAAAACAAATTAACTTCTCCGGAAATTTAAGCGTTTTCTTCCATACGCCCTTTCCCCTTTACTACGCTTCTCCAGCAGTTGCGGACAATCGCGTCAAAGCGTAAAGGTATATGTGCCGCTATATACTGACCTTGTTCTTTATTTTACCTTAATGACGTTTAGGATAAGCTAAAAGTACTAGACCATCCTCTTTCTTTAAACTCTCCTTAGCCTCCTTAGCTCCTTAGTCACTTTCGGTCACTTTGGTCATATGGTTCATATTCCCCACGATTCCCACTTCCGTATTACAAAAGTATCTGTGAGCACAGAACAGAGAAAATCGTTTACGATCTTTGATATTGCCAATCCACTGAAGTCAAATAGAATCTCCATACTACAACCAAATTACTTTCAGGACGCTTAAAGACAAGACAGTATTCGAAATTCTGATAATAAATTCATTTCTTATATGCGAATCTACATCTTCCTGTTAAAGTTATTGTTATTTTAATTATCGTGAATACAACAAGTCAAATGACCCAGTAAGTCACTGTTCACCATTTTTAACCGGAACATTTGAAGAACTGAAACGGATTTTATAGCAAGAGGATAATTTTCTTGATTGTTGCTGGAAAATATTATCTCGTTAATTATCTGCTTTGCTGAACGTATAATTATTTTCACTTACATTATTCAAAAGGAAGAAGGATGGCCACAGCTCAGTTGCAGCGACCGAAAGGAGCCATTGATACCGTAAGTGTTGTAATGTAAGTTTTGTAAATTGAGCGCTGTAGTTTGGGATCGCTGCACAGTTAGCAGGCATTTGTCCCTGTTGTAAATGACATGCATAAAGTAAATTTTTGTACATTCTAAATAACAAATAGACACATTTGTTACCGAACAAAGGGATGTCACAATTCATATCTGTGTCTTTCATGTCAGCCACTTTCAGCAGTCCTAATGTGTGTAGCAAAGTAGTAGGTGGAGAAACGTTGCACGAGGGTAATAAGTCGTAGTCAGGCTCAGTGGTGTAGCTATGGGAGGGAGGAGGCCAGTGGTGCTGGAACACCGTGTGGCACACTGGAAGGTATGGCAGAATGAATGAAATTTGTTGAAAAAATCTCACAGGCATTGAGTCTGCTTAAAACTAGACAAAGATCTTTCATACTCTTCTCTCCCCAAATGTCAAGGCTCAAAGATCACTTCTTTGTACATTTCAAGAATTAGAAATGGCTCTTTCACCTTCTATGACACAAGGCCTCAAACTGTGTGTTTAAACCATAGAATTGTCACTTTGTCCTCAAGAGGTCAGTCTTTTGATGCTATCTTCCCATCCTTTCCTGCTCCTCTGATGTATGTTTTCCATATTTCTTTCTCTTTCCTTTCACTGATTCGATCCATTTTATTTTAATGTTTAATTAAAAAATCTAAATGATTTTACACACTATTTTTACATCTGTCATTTAAATTAATAATATAATTTTTGTTTTTTATTATAGTTATGACATATATTGCTAAAAGGGGCTAAGCAGCAAAATAAAAAAGCTCTGTAAACCTTGAATGATTTTGTTGAATCTTTATTGTTTGGCATAATTATAATATTAGAGTACAGTTTGACATATGTTATCAATACTTCCAACTGCTAGTGCTGGAGATGCTGTAGATGATTACAGGGAAGTGAGGGAAAAGTACTGAACCATGTGTGTAATATGGAAACCTGTTCCACTTAGCTTGGTTGGCACATTTTCCACATTGCAAATAGAGAAGTAGTATTATGCACAGTAATGCATGTACAATTTTTTTATTGTCCTGAAAATTGTGTACAACCTAACTGATATCCTTTCTCAAATAACTTATTCAACTGGAAAATGACAAGGCCATATTAATTTGGATATTTCTAGAAGGCTAAAAGCCTTATATACCAAGACAGCCAATTAATCAAATTGTCCACCAGAAGAACAAATGGCTGCCTACCGATTTATGCCATGTTAGTTGAACTGCTTACTTTTTAATGTAATCGGAGATGACACTATGGGATCTGGGATGGCACAATCAGTATAGCAACTGGCTATGGGCTGGACAACTGAGGGGTCAGAGTTCAAGTCCTGGTAGGGTCGAGAATTTTCTCTTTTCCATGTAGTCCAGACTGGCTGTGGGACCCACCCAACCTCCTATCCAATGGGAACCAGAAGAAAATAAGAAATGTGTATCATGAAAGTAAACACAATGCATATGCTGATACTTATCTCACTTTTTCAGGTATTGCATATTAGTACTAAATGTTTTTAAAGCAAAATCTTTTATCCTTGTCACAGAGCTGAGTTATATGAGTATTAAAAAGTTTTACTGTTGTGGTTGTGCATTTCTGAAGTTAATAATGTCTGTATTTAATGACTCAATGGCTTGTTTTCATTGCTCTTAATGTTTGCAATGTGCTTTAAACATGTACTCTGGACATTGTTAATTGTCTGGAGTTGAGATTATGTCTCCAGTATTTCAGAGTAACAATGACTAGCTGTATTCACAGCTCTGAGTGAGTAGGAATTTCTTCTCCGTCTTTGGTTTCTACATACAGATTCAGACAGAGGCAGCTTACAGGAGGGTTAATTTCAGACAATATAAAGTTGTTACAAGCTTTTAGAAGAACTGTTGTGTGAACAGCTGCTGGGTCAGTTGCCAATGGCCACATTATTTTTCTGCAAGTGTACATAAATATGTTCTTTCCAGGCTTAAAAATTCAAAATATGAGACACACAATTTTGAAAGGGGAAGGGGGAGAATGACTCTGGTCACAGAACTTAAAGATTTGATGCTGCTAATATAAAATTTCACCACTGTACATAAGCTCAACGCACCTGAATTTTTGTTTTAAAAGTGTGAAAAGACACTGCTTTAAAAATATACAGTATTCATAAAAAATATTATGAAATTTAATGTCATCAACGTCATGGAACTTCTGGTCATCAAGATCATGAAATTTCTGGGACAGTCCCAGATACATATGGACAGTCACACTGTGTCAGATGTGATTAACAGACTTGTCAGTTATTTAGAATTTAAAACTGTAGAGTATTTTGGTGGTATTGTATTCTGAAAAACTCAGATTTTTGACACATAACACAGTGTATTATTTATACTGTGGATACAAAATTCTGATCAGCAATTTAACATAAATATGTTTAAGCTGCAAATAACATCCTGAACATAGAGTGTGAAGCCTGTCCTGTAATTGGGGTCTCTCAGTTATAAATTGTCTTCTTTTTTCAGTGGACTTCTATGATGCCCGACCCAACAATTTCCATACTGCAATCAGAATCATTTGTGAAGAAGTTAGTAGCTCTTGGAATTTCTAATGTCACATATCTTCGTGCTGTGTTTCCTGATCAAGCTTATGTTGATCGCCAACTTGAAGGTATTCGCTTGAAAATATTACGAGATGATGGAACGTGCCCTGCTGCAGCCCAAGTTGTTGCCTGGCTTAAAAGTGCATTTGATGCTGTCAGTAAGAAATATGTAAGTAATACTGGTTTCTTTTTATTATTGAACAATTGCAACAGTATGCTGAAATACAGAATTCTTTTTATTAGTTTAAGGCTTCTTCAGAATGTGTCAGCCAGGATATCACAGAAGGCACAAGTGAATTTCAAATCACACACCTCTGGATATACGAAATGAATACTACAGACAAAGGCAGGATTGCGCTGTCAAGATTATGAACTTTGATAATATGTAAATATAATGTGAAACATCAGATACCAAGTATTTGAAGGACCTGTTAGAACTCATAATCTAGAAAAGTTGCTTTCAGTATGTACAATTTCCACTCTGTCATCAGTCTACATATAAACAAGGATGGCAGAGAAATCTGTCTGTGTGATGTGATGTGTGGTATATCAGTTAATAAAGTTTCACATTCCAGAAGGCAATTATTTTCATAGTCACCACCGTGAAAACCTCAAATCTAACCAGAATGGCAGTGCTTAGATTACCACAAGTAAGGGAATCTTATGCGGTCATACTAGGGCCGTGCCATAGCTCAAGCGGTTGGTCGCTGGCTTCCAACCGTGGTGGCCCGGTTTCGATCCCGGGTCTGGTCAAGTGGGATTTGTGGTGGGCAAAGTGGAGCTGGGGCAGGTTTTCTCTGAGTACTTCGGTTTCCCCTGCCAATCTTCATTCCACCAATTGCTCCACAATCATCCTCACCTATCTTCTGGGGCTGGTACAATAGGCCAGAAGTGGCCGCAGTACAAGGAACTTAGTCCCACCACACTAGCATTAAAAAGAAAAAATTATGGGGTCATATAAGTAGAGTTGACATTAGTAGAGGGAATGACAGAACTTTTGGTAGTGTTAAGGACATGTTTAAGAATATATTTCTTTGTAACTGCATTTTCTCATAAATTTCAATTTATTGAAGATGCTTCTGCTAGTAAAAATAAACGTAAAAAAGCTTTTTACCCATTTTATCTCTTTTCAGTAAAAATATTCTCAACACCCTGTTCTCAAACACCCTAAGTCTATTTTCCTCCCTTAATGTCAGAGACCAAGTTTCACACCCATACAGAGCCACAGACAAAATTATAGTTTTGAATATTCTAATTCTTATGTTTTTGGACAGCAGACTAAAAGACAAAATATTCTGGACTGGATGGTAGTAAGCATTACCTGAGTTCAGTCACCTCTAAATGTTATCCTGAATCAGATTTTGATTTGTTAAAATCATTCCCAATTATCTGAACTGTGGTATATTTTCAAAACATCTTTTACCTATCTTTATGTATGATTTTGCCCTGCATTTTGGTGATAAGACAGCAATATACACTTAGTTTTCTCTGTGTTTACTTCTAGACCGACTTCCTTATTAGCATCAATTAAAGTCCATGTGTTTTTCTTTATGGTATCTATATTATCACCCAGTAGATTCATATCATCAACATAGACCAACAGTTAATGTGTCTCATTTAATTTCAGTCCTACCTGATTTTCCTGCACCGTCCTAATAGCATATTCTAAAGAAAAGTTGAAAAGCAGTTGCAATAAAACATCTCCTTGTTTTAGACCATTCTAGATAGGAAAATTATCAGACAAATGTTTACCAATATGGACTTTACTATATGTTTCATTTAAGCACATTTTAATCAGCCAGATTAGTTTCATGGAAACCCAAAAATCTGTCACAATATTGTACAATACTTCCCTCCTAACTTAATCATAGGCTTTCTTGAAGTCTATGAATAGCTGATGTACTGTCTCATTGCACTCCCATTTTTTTCTCCAGTATCTGCTGAATGCACTAGATCTGATCAGTACTTGATCTGTTACGTTGAAACCCACACCGATGATCCCCAGTAATTTAATCTAATATTGGATAAAATTTTGTAATGAGTTGATAGGACTGATATACCGTGATCATTCCTACAGTCAGTTTTATCACCCTTCTTCTGAACCGAGACAAAAATGGACTCTTTCCACGATCAGGCAGTTCTTCCTTATTCCAGATAGAATTAATTACTCGTAGCTTATGGATCTTAGAATGTAATATTTCACCTCCTGCTTGAATGAATTCCGCTGAAATTTGAGCACTACCGGGCGATTTATACCTTTTCAACTTTCCAATAACATTTTCAACCTCGAGAGGTCTAGGATCAGGTACCGACGGCTCTGCTGTATGTGTTTCCATCTGCCTAACATCACTGACCCTATTTACATTCAGTAACTTGGAGAAGTAGTTCCTCCACCTATTCAAAATGTGGGAATTTGAAAGTTACTTCTAGGTTGGTGATCCATCTTAAAGTCATTTATTCCTCTATAGAGATCTCTAATGTTCTTGTTCTTACTGTTCATTGCAAGCTCATCAGTTTTGTTTTCAGATATTCCCTCTTTTCATTCCTGAAATGCCTGCTGGTTTCACATTTTATACTGTTCAGACTGTCCCCATTTATTTCACTTGGATCCTGTAACCACTGCAGTTTGGCTTGTTTCCTTTGGCCTAATAATTTTGAGAATCCTTCCTTGAACTATGCCTTATACTTCTTCAATTCGTAATAACCCAGACTGTCTCTTTTAGAAATTTTCATATTCTGTCTAATAGTTTCCCAGGCTCTATTAATATCCACCTCAGTGGCTAAGTTTTCCAAGGCTGCGAACCTATTTAATATATCCACATGATGCTGCTCTTTACCCTCAACCTAGTTTAATTTCTTCATTCATTTTATTTAGCTATCATGATTGCTACAACAGTAACACTTGAACAAACCACATCATTAAATACATCATTCTTAAAATACTTTTGCCCAAATGCCTAAAGGATAGAATTTGTCAACAATAAATAATTATGCCTGACATGGTTAAACTGCAATTAAAATATAACACACATTATCAAAACCAGATAAATAATCAAATTAGATACAATACATAAATCGAAATGCAAGTTTATTTAAAAAAATGCCTATCACACTAGTTTTGTTAACCTTATGAGTTTGTCTAGAGATAAATCTTTTGATTGATACTCTCCATATGAAATCTGTGCGTTGTTAGTTTACTCACTGCCGGTCTCTCCATAACTTTTGTCACCACCAGACAGTGGTCAGTATCATAGTCTGCTGCCCTGAACGATTGGCCATCAAGTATACTTGAATGCCATCTCCTATCTATCAAAATATGGCCAATTTGATCGTGCGTCTTTTTGTCAGAGATGTCCAAGTAAATTTATGAATGTTATGATGTGGGAGCATCATACTTGTGAGAATAAGATTTTTGGATGATTCTTCAGCTAGGATATTACGTTATCTGTTTTCATTGACACAGTTACGACAGTTGATCTTGGCAATACATGCGGATGGGGCAAATCCTGATAATGCTCTGGAGACATACACTTTCCACTTCACATACAAAGAAGAGAATTTGAGTGGGTGTAGTATATTAAGAAAGAATAACAAGACAAATGAGTAAGTTACAGAAGTCAAGGTAATGAAACAATTACTGAACGAATGAAAATATAGGGCTGATGCCATCTCTTATTATAATGAGTAAGTTACATTTGGAAGTTGACTATAACTTGCAATAGAATATACAATGTATTCCGTGTAACTGTTTGTAGTACAATAATGATAACATTAAAAAGAGTACCTAGCTAATATGAGAGCAATGCATAATGAAGATTGGTTGTGCTTTTTGCTTTGAATGAAGAAATTAATATAAAGAAATCTGACTTTGATATGGGTTTCATAATTCTTCCCTGACTCTGAAAGTTCTGTTATTTTATAATTATTACAGAACTACAAGTAATATCAGTGACACTATTGCATGTCTCTTGATTGGAATCTTATACGTTAAATGTCAATATCTAAAGTAAAGTCAACTGCCAGAAAATCATAATGAAGAGAAAATCTGATCTGAATTCACATGTTTTGTGAGAATACCAGTGTCATCTTGGCTTATCGAAAAACACACAAAGGAACTGTGTAATTGGTTGCTAAATACCAATACAAGTCCTAATTTCACTTCACTACCTAGGCACATAGTCCAACACAGCAGGTAAAGGAATGATAATGTATGAAAAGAAAGCACTAAAATGATGAAAGGAGCTGGTAGAAGTGGTTAATGACCTAAGTTCTTTTGCTATGTTTTGCAAATGTGTTATTAGATTGATAACTTTTGGCCTCTTTTTCATCAGGCCCTTGATTAAATAAATTCATCAGACACATTTTAAGAGATGGGAAGGACTTCGTCCATGCAAAAGCATAATGTTTGCATGATTTCAGTGAAGACAATTTCCTAAACATATCTCAGAGCAAATTTTATCTCATTGCTATTTTACAATTATTTCTCTCAAAACATCTTAATTTATTTTGGAATGCATATGTTTGTAAAGTTTAAAATTAGAAATTTGTTCAATTTAGTTGCTTCTTTTCTTTAATAGGGAAGTTGCTTCAGTAATGAGCACGTCCCTCACTGAGATTCGTGGTACCACCCTGGAGATGTTGCGCACCACAATTCAGCTCACACAGTCTCTACCGGTGCTGCCTGACAAATGCGGCATCTCCATGAAGTTACTCTACTATGAAGATGGTGAGATATTTTAATAATAAGCAGCTTATATATTCTCTTGTTTAGTGGCTTTGAACTCATAGTAGCCAAATGAAAAAATCCATATGAACAGGAAAGGAATCTTAACAGATTATGAAAATAAGTTGTGTAAACATGTTTTGTTCTCATGGTTATACACTCATTATCGTCATCATCTTGCGTCTGCACAGAAGTGTCATGTACATGTAAATTCTTTAATTGAAGCCTGTAAACAGGAAGGAGGTAAAAGTAAAAACAGTGGGCTCAAGTTGTATGACCACAGGTTTCTTGAAGTACATATGCCAAGCTTCAGCTTTCTAGGTTCTTTTGTTTTTGAGTTAGAGCATTAACACACAAACACACACATTCTCTTTTAATTAGTTATAAGAAATTATTTTCAATTAAAGCAAATTCTAAGACCTTGTAGGTATATTAGAAGATAAGTTATAAGTGGGGGTTTAATTCCTTCAAACTGTATTTCATATGTCACGTGATGGGATGTGACTGTAGACAGGCCTCAGATTTATATGACTCTTTGATATAGTGTGTGACTACACTTTACAGTTCACTGTTACATGTACACTAATGTTCATAGTCATGTCTTCACTAGCCATTGCTTGGTAGTGGCTTTCAGTAGCGGATGTTCCCCTTCCTCGGGGTTCCCAAACGGTCCCTGGCATTGTCTACCAGTGTTTAACAGCAACAGCTCACAATGACTGAACCACAGCAGTCCTGTAACTAACTCACCAACGAACCGGCTGACTAATTGCAACAGCTAACTGGTTCTGCTTATGACATCTCAGCACAGGCTGCATAGAAAACGCCATTCCTCTGTTGCAGTGCAATTGTTGCCATGGAAATGTACTTTTTTACACAGCCTTTACTTAGCAATGGCTGTTGTATAGTTGCTTATTTTGTGATCATTGCCTAGCAACGAACCCACATGCCACAATATTGTAAATTGAGAAAAATTGAGAGGGGGGGGTAGAAGTCGTTCCTTTTTCAAATTTGTTTACATCATGTTCTATAGTCATAGCCTTTACACTAGGTATTTGTAGGAGAGTTGCCCTATGATAGTGTTACATGTACACCCATTGCTAGGCAAAGTGTTGGTAAACAAGTTCCCATGAAGAGAGATTCTTGGTAAAGAGTCCATTACTAGGTTATGTAACAATAGATGAGGATATCTTCCATGTGGTCTGTGCCAAGCAACAGTAGAATAATGGGCTTCAGCAATCCGTTTCTAAGCAACGGCTGGATAGACACATTTCCATGTATCAGACTGTGCTATAAAAGCAATGACATCATCAATAATAGAGACGATGTTTTCCATGAGGTCTATGCAGAGTGCTTATAAGAGAAGGGCATGATAGAATTCGTTCAAGTCAGTTATGAGGCTGTCATAAGCTGGAGGAGTGAGTCCAGAAGAATTTAAGTTCCGAGGTTCTATAGTGATTGAACAAGAACGAGCAAGAAGACTTCCTAGTAATTTGAAGTGCTAATTTCTGTGTTGAGATCTGACTAGTGGAAACTGAGAATCCCAGTGCATGTGCAATGGTGGACTGGAAAGTGTGAAAATCACCTGTAGCACTGTATTAATGGTAATTAAGAGAACTTGTAACTGAAATACTAACAAATCCAGTCATCCCAACTAGAACCCGTTATTTTCATCATGTGTACCACCAAACACATGACAATATGTACAGATGAAACCATCTCTGATATACATGTGTGTGGTGTTTTAATCTCATTTGGTGCTTCAGAAAGTGTTCTAACTTACAGTTGCATAGTTCTAGGTTTCATAAATAGGCTGGTTTGTGTAGTATCTCTAGCCATGTATTAAAACTTTTAATAACCCTTCCCCCATCCTACAAAGCAGCTTGGAATTTTTATTAGGCCAGCTTTCTAGTTAATTAACATGCAATATGGCAATTTCAGTATATGCTTTTCTTATATATTTTTTCAGTGACTCCTGATGATTATGAGCCACCAGGATTTTATGCAGTTGAAAATTCCGCATTTATGTTTCCAAGTGAATCATTAAACTGTAAACTTGGTGAAGTGACAACACCTTTCCATGCTCTTAAATTCAATGCTAAAATGGAGATTACAAAACTTGAGGACTTGAAAGAGGTTAAGGCTGGTAGCCATAAAATGAAGAATAAATACCTTGAGAAGAAGACAGAAACTAAAAATACCACAAAACTACAGGTATCAGATTCAATCTATTGAAGTCTCATATACTGTTTCTGTATTTATTTATTTAACTATTTGATCAAGAAATGCAAGATCAGAGTCTGACACAGTAATTCTCCATTTTCTTTCATTCTAAGAGTAGAATGAAAGGTAAAAAATATTTAAGATAAAAGTGTCTACAAAAATATTTGCATCTAAGAACTGTTATAAGTTCTATGTCTGATTGAGGTATGACAAGGTGATATTTTGAAATCATTATTTTTTTTTTTAAATTCCTCATTTAGCAGCTTTCCTTACACATGTTTGTCAGAGGCATATTTAATATATATGGCGTTTCAAACTTCTAGCCCAATGTTAGAAAGGTTTGAGATTTAATTACAATTATCATAACTAGTCTTAAAATTAAACAGTGCTAATGTACTAAAAAATCTGTCAGCATAATCTGGGCTCCTGTGATCATCTTCATTTTTGGTTGGAGCATACCCATTTGCAATATTCAAATTGTGCCACTGACCCGAAGACACACAGTTTTAAATTAAAGTACAATATATTATGATATCGGAAAAATTAAGTCATATGAGTGTATAGTTTATTCTGCATTTCATTTTGAATCATTATCTTATTATGATTTTATGTTTCCTTCTGATGTGCAAATAGAAATTTTACTGTCCTGATTTTATTTTGAATGGTTTGACTTAGTGAAAGCATGTGGTTTTCAGGCACAGGATTTCCCAGTAGAATTACATTCGAACCATCATACACAACCTGAAGAACTAGATAATATATGTAGCTCCATAAGTGTAGATGGCAACGACGCTGCAGACAGTGTTATGACAGAAGATTTGATTCCTTCAACCCAGCCTATGTATGTTAGGAAGTCCATTGTACAGCCCCATCTGGGGCAACCTGCAGAGAATGTGGCTGTTCCTTCCTGCAGCCCTGCACAACCAGGTCTTAATTTGTACCAACACTGAATATAATAACTGTACTACAGATGATGCACATATGATTATATGCACAAATTTAAAACATTGGCAAATTAATTGGAATAATTATTTTGCATCATGATACTGTACTCCGAGTCACCAGCCATTTTTGGTGTTGCTCATGTAGGATATACGTACAGATTTTTGTGGACACTTCAGAATTTTCTGAAAAAGATTTAAATTAAAATAATTAGATTATAACTAGCTTTGCAACTTGTGTTCTTATATAAAAACACTGCAAAATACAGTTTTGCTGTGTTCTTATATAAAAACACTCCAAAATACAGTTTTGGCACACACTGTCTCACAGAGGCCTAATGAATAACAAACCGTTTTTTCTTCAGAAAATGATATATACCATTACTTTCACCCAGAGCCCTCAGTTAATGAGACACCTGAACACTGTCTAAGCATTTAGAAATCCTTAGCCCTGGAGCAAAATGCGATTTGAAGAGTGAAATCGCTACATGCCTTGGGATCGTAAGCGAAGAGTTTAATTGTTTTGAATATAATAAAATTTTTATGGGCACCCAGAATCCCTTCTGAAAGTACCAATATGCCTGTGAGCATATGATTGGCAATCCCTGGTATTGTGCATGTTCACATGTGCAAAGTGATTCATCCTTTAATTGCTGCTTGTCTTCCTTTAATCAAGGACAGTGTCCAACTTGAAACCACTGTTTTATGTCAGAATATAAATAAAGATAATAATATTTTGTACATTTGCAGACAGCAATATATTCACTGTATCCATGCTAAGGTACTGGGGTACTTTCTTCGCCACCATGTTCAGAATGGTTATAGTTCCTTATGTAATGCATGCTGAAGGCTCCTAGGTTCTAAATAACGGAAGCATGAAGTTGACCACTCACGTATGTTTAATGTAACCTGTTTAGACTTAAGCACTTAGAAATGAGTAAATTTATAGGAAGTGATAGCTCCTGAGGTAACAAAAAACATTAAATTTATTTTACTTCTCATTCTTCCTCATCTCGTAGCTCATACTTTCAGTACAGAATAATACTTAACATAATCAGAAACCTGTACATCTGTGTAACATTGGCTTCAAGTATCTTCATATCGATGAAGTATGCACTGTCCAGATTCACAAAATGTGAATTCAGATCTGGGAGAGTGAAGGTTTGTGAAGCTTTACATCTTCCTGGCATGGTCTGTAGGCACAGGTCTCAGGGATCTTATTTCTTAGTAAGTGAATTTCATCACCACCACTACCGCCACCACTACCATCATCTGCAAGGCTTAGGCTTGTTGGTATCTCATTCTTATGTGAACTGATTTTTATACCTCTTCATGGATATTCTCCATTGACGTCTTGCTTGAAATTTACAGTAAAGTATTCTGCTTAGAATTATCTTCTTCTTTTTCTTCTTCATAAGGCTCGACAGCTTCATTTCTTGAATGTGTTGGCATGCTCAACAATTTCCTTCCAACTACTTCTGTCCTGTGTGTGAGTTATCCAGTTATAAATTCCTAAATCCTTTAGTTCTTCCCTCATATCATCTTTCCATTTAATCTTAGGTCAGCCTCTCTTTCTTGTGGCTGCCAGTCATATATTCTTTTAACTGTTCATCCAGCCTCCATCCTTGAGATGTGTCCAAGCCAACTTATTCTTTGGGCTTTGATGAAGTTAACTATGTTCCTTCCTTTTGTTAGATTATCTAGTTCATCATTTGTTTTAATTCTCCAGGAGCCATTATGGTTTCTTGATGGCCCAAAGATCTTTCTTAGAATTTTCCTTTCAAAGACTAAAAGTCTATGTTTAATGGCTTCTTTGAGTGTCCAGGTTTTGCAAGCGTAGGTTACTGTTGGTTGAATTACCATCTGGTATAATCTTAATTTGACTGTTTTATAATTAAGTTTGCTTTTAAACAGAGTTAAATGTGCAGCATATGCTTTATTTACAATCTCTTGTTCGATTGTGTTATCTGAATTAACTATAGACCCTATATATTTATAACGAGAAACCTGTTCTATATTTACGTCACATCACGTAGAATTGTCACACGTTTTAAACATTTTTATCTGTATTCTACTAGTTTCTATGTTAAACTCTACTGTATTCTGGTATGTTTCCTTACTTATTTTATGGTAAACTGTTGCTGATATCAAGAAAAGCATTTTTGCTGATTCAGTTCTTTTAAGTTGTTGCTGGGGTGGAGAAACTTTCACTGCAATAAAGGAGAAATGGTACTGATGGCATTTTGTAAAATTTCGTTAATGTTTGTATTTGTGTTTTGTGAGTAATGTCTGTTTAAATGTCCCAAGTAAGCTATTGAGCCTACATTGTTTGGTTTCTAAATCCACACTCTTTTCTTAGCCTATTTAGTGTCTAAGGAAGTTAAACTTTACTGCCTGCTCCATAGTAATATTACCTGTCACAATTATTTTCTTTTCAAACCCAGTATTTTTGCTGTAATTTGAAGTTTTCAATGTTATATGCAGGTGAAAAATCTGGTAATTGGTGCAGGAGCTTTCAGATGAAATACCTGGAAGCTGTTGAAATAGTTTTTTGATCAGCAAACAAAACTGCTTTCAATAAATTTACATTTAAAACTTGCATATTTTACTGCCATTATTTAATGGCATGGTCCAAACAAACATTTACACTCTTTTTTTACACCTTTCTTTATTTGTAAATTTATTACTTTGTTTTCCATTTTTGGTTACAATACACATTTGTTTCAACATATGTGTGCAGCTTATTATAAAAATGAATCATCAATATTACTTAATTAAACCTTTGACGTGGTCATTTAAATTCCGCGGCCGCGGCTCCTGCGGTAATATATTCAGCCGGCCATTTAAATTTTGCTNGGAAAACACAAGGAAAAAATTTATTAAGACATCTGAATGTTATACAGTCAGTTTTGAATTTGTGACTGCAATTTAATGTGTCGATGAAAACATATTTTCAAAGTAACAAACATGCTTTGCAAAGATAATTGTAGCATCTCTCTACTTCCCTTCTTTCATGCATGCACGCATACACACAATTAAATGTACATATCAATATGAAGTGTGAATTTGGGAAACAACTTTGGCATGCATGGAATATTGAAGTTTATAAATGTGGCATATCACAGGAAAATGTTGTTGACCTCTGTGATAGTTATTAAAAGACTTAAATTATGTAATTTAATGAAATTTGGCACTTGTAGTGAACATGGTGAAATATTAATAAAAACATACTTCATTTCTATAGTTCATATTAAGGCGATTCAGTTACATACTACATAAAACTGTAATGAGTACTTTTGAGACACATTCACATGGATTGTATTAAAATAAAATGGTTTCATCATCTTTGTCTTTCCATTTCTATGACACAACTTGTCTCCAAATTGATGGGTTTTTGTGACAATTTATGCTGGGGAGTTTAAAAAAATCTATTGAAAAAAATTCAGTTTTGCGTAAGAGTGAACAAAAATATTAGACTCTTTATATTAATACCCAAAAACTGTGGAAATCACCTGTTAGCTTTGTTATGTTTGTGTATATAAAAGACCTTGGCTCCCATTGGGCGGATTTTTGTGACACTTTATATTGGAGTGTATTATTAAAAATCTATTGAGAAAGCAAGTTTTGGTTAAAATTGACAAAAACAGCAGACACTTCATGCAAAGACCCAGATACATCATTTTTATAAATCTCACTCTGTCTTCACCTCCACAGATGAAAGTATACTGGGGTTGCCATGGGCTTCTCATTCATTAAATTCATAGACAAAAATTTTTAATGCACTTCAAAGGTTACATTATACTTATATTAGCTGTCTTGTTTGTTTTGTTGAAGGCTTTCATGGCCTCATATTATGTGTGTGTTATGTTTCCTGGCTTTTGATTGAAAATTTGTTCTTTAGAATATTGACTAATTATTGTACTGAAGTTGTGTCTTAGAAGACATTAGGAAGACGTTGTTTTTGAATAATTAATTGTACTATATACACACATGTAGTAAAGAACCTGAATGCATATTATACAAATATACAGTAAACCCTTGTTATCCAGATTAATTGTGGGGAAGAGGTCATCTGGAATAGCAATAATCCAGATTAATGAAATAAAAGATAGCCCTAAATGAAAAAAGGAAATGAGAGAGAGAAAAAAGAAACAAAATTAATGGAAAATTCAATAATATAGGCAGTGCTAATAAAAATGAATGAAAGAATACCACTGTAGAGCCTTTATTTAAAAAATATAAAAAGACAAGGAGCTGAAATCCAGGGTCTCCTTCATCCAGCTCAAGCCAATCTTGGATATTTTCTTGTGTGATTTCAGTCTCCCAGGTGCTTTCAGCACAATATGAAAGTTCTCTTTCTCCAAAATTGATGTGTCTTTTAAAGTGTGTACTCAACTGTGAAAACATTTTTTTTTTTCAGTTTTCATGTTTTGATCTGGATTAACTGTAACCAGATTAGCGAGAGTTTACTGTACTATAGTTCTTTGTTAGATTTGTAGCCATACAATATATGTATGTGTTGACAGGCATGTTATGGACTGCACAAAGAAACTGATATGACAGCAGATCATGTGTGTGAAGTCTGTCATAAGCCTGAAGAGAATCGTTGGTGCACAGACCCAAAGCTTTTGTCACTCTCCATGCAACAAAGACAGGTTTGACACCCAAGCAAGCTCAACCAAGAGCACACACATGTCTCATATTGTATTCAGAAATAAAAAATGACGAAAGTGTTGGTGATTTTTAAACACATTGACACTACTCATCACAGAATGGTACTATATAAAATCCAGTAAAATATTTTTATTCTCCAGAACAGAAAACTGCATGATCTCATAATTAAATAATTTAATTAACACTGCATGGAATAATTTTACGAACTAAGAATGTACAAATACAGCAAAGCTTATAGAATTTGTCTAACAAGACTTTATTCCATTTTGTGTTTTCTTTTTGACATTGAAGCATCATCCCTGGAAACAAGTAATATCCAATACAGGATTACTTTTAGTTTTCCAGATATGGAATGTCTAGGAAGATTATATTGAGGCCTGGCACTATCATTAAGTCAGTCTGGCAACAGGGACACATGCTTCTTGCTTTACATTTGACTGTGTAGTTTTGGGCCAGTAGCATAGTTGACAGGCTAACAGCTCATACAAATTACAATTTCTCTCCAATATCTCCCAGCAAATATCCGAACTGTTACTGTGAAACCGGCTTATATGTTGTGTATTTGTGAGTTATAATCCAAAATCCCTGCTGTCTTATTAAACATTCAATTGGTCATATCAAAATTTCAGGTGAAAGTTACATATTAAAATCTGTTCATGTATGATACTGATATGAAAAGTAAGGGAAATACTCCAGCATAAATTACAGGATGTTACATTTCCAAATAAGGGAATAACTATTCATAAAATCACAAACTATCAGATAAAAGATGAACCACATGAAAATGCTCACAGAAAAGAAACTGGATGAACCAGTGCTTGACTTGAACATTCTCCTCAAAAATCCTTTAGATAAACAGGAAAGCGGGTTATAAATTTTGGGTTTCAAGCTTCAGGTTTGTTCTTTCAAAAGGGAACTTCAATACGTGAATTTGAACATTTTATAGAGGTGCAAGAAATACATGCATAACAATGGGGACCATTTCTGACATCTGTTGTTGTCTGGGTTGTTTTTATTTGTGATTTATTGGTCTGTGGGCTTGCCAGTTGTGCTACTGGTCCATTCATGTGTGGAAAGAATTTATGAGTTCATGCAAGGAGCTTGCCTCTATTCTGCTGGGCTGGACTTATGACAAACTCTCAGTTGACTTCCCTGTACTTGGGTAAATACATTGTCATATATCCTTTGATGCAGTCTTTCCAAAGTTTTAACAGGTCCTTTTAGATTGACAGATGATTTTGCACTAAACATTGTTTGCAAACTTTTTATTATTGAGGTAGTGGATTAAGAAGGAATGCATATAAGAATTTAAAAATGCAAACAGTATACAACTTATAAGAATGCCGTCTTCTGGGATGTGGCTCCGTGTAGATCTAGTGTAAACCGACGTTTCGGAGGAACATATCGCCTCCATCTTCAGGGTAGAAAAATCCGCGAGCAACGAACCAGTTTGTGCCAGTGACTGCAGACTGAGTCATCAGTTGAAAATACCCAGCTATATAAGAGCAGGAAGGGAGGGAGGGAGGGCCACAAGGGAAATCAATAGAGAAGAGAGGGACCAGCAGATAGCAGGTCAGAGCCATGTCGGGGTGAAAAGAGGCAGGGCTACCAGGAGAGCAATGACCCAGTAGCCTCAGGGCTAAGCTGCCGAGAGTGCATCAACCTGCGTAGACTTGTAGATCTGGCGTCATGTTCCATGTCCTAACCACCTTTTACTTCAGCTTCAATAGCCTGTTCTATGAACAAATCGATGGTGTCATCATGGGTTCACCACATCTCCTGTTATTGTGAACTTCTATATGGAGGACTTCAAGGAGAGGGCGCTTAACTTGTCCCCTCACAATTCCCTCTGCTGGTTTTGCTATGTGGACAACACCTTCGTCATTTGGCCATGGCCCAACAAGCTTAAGGAGTTTCTGAACCACCTGAACAGTATCCACCAGTGCATTCAGTTCTTCAGTTCACCATGGACACCAAAACTGAGGGCCACCTCCCCTTCCCTGACATAGATATTTACAGGAGAGCCGATGGTTCTCTGGGCCATAGAGTGTATGGTAAATGTATCCATATCAACCTCTACCTTAATGCTGGGACCCACCACCACCCATCCAACAAGCAAGCAGTACTTTCCACACTGGTGCACATGGCTAGAGTTCTATATGATCAAGACAGCCTACAGGTGGAGTTGGTGTTCCTGAGGGACGTTTTCAGGCAGAATGGTTACAATGACCGGCAGATCCACAGAGTCCTCAACCTTTATCTGAATATCATTCAGCCCGAAGACCGACCAGACTCAGTCGCCTTCCTGCCTTATGTTGGGACCATATTGAACCGAATCAGCAGAGTGCTGTCCTGGCACAACATCAAATCAGTGGACCTGCCTCCCAAGAAAGTATCTAGTTTCCTCTGGCCAGTCAAAGATAACCTGAGACTAAGGGCACCAGGTGTAATCCTCTGTGAGTGCAGCAAGGTCTTCATTGGTTGGACAGGCCATTCAATGGACATGAGGTTGAAGGAGCATCAGTGGCACAACCATTTTGAACATCCAGACAAGTCAGCGATGGCTGAACACAGTGTTGACTTGGGACACCACGTTCAGTTTCACAATACCACCATCCTCACCACTAAGACCCAATGCATGTTTTGCATTGTTAGGAAGGCCACTGAGATTGAGCTCCATTCCAACAATGTTGGGTTTTTGTCTCGCCAAGTCGCAGAAGCCTCTCACATGTTCCCTCAAGAAACTTCCTGAACATGACGTCAGATCTAAAGACTGTGCAGGTCAATACATGCATGGCAGCTTATCCCCGAAGCTATTGGGTCAATGCTCTCCCTGTAGCCCTGCCTCTTTTCCCCCTGACATGGCTCTGACCTGCTACCTGCTGGCCTATCTCCACAGACCCTTCCCCTCTCCTCTCTATCAATTTACCTTGTGGCCCACTCTCCCTCCCTTGCAGTTCTTATATAGCTGGGTGTTTTTGACTAATGACTTAGTCTGCAGCCACCTGCACACTCTGGTTCGTTGCGTGCAGATTTTTATATGCTGAATATTGGGGTGATACATTCCTCCGAAACGTTGGTTTACACTAGATCTACATGGCACCACATCCCAGAAGACGGCATTCTTCGTAGTCACTGACATGAAAACCTCAAATCTTACATAGCATACAACTTCCATTTTGGGGGTAATATCCCTGTAAAATATTACAGCTGTTTTCATGCTGTAATGAAATTACAAGTATCATGTGTTACTTGTGCCTAAAATGACACAACTACAGAATTAGAGTGACAATGGAGGAAACAAATCGTACTTGATAATTTATATAAAGTACTGTCATGTATGAGGGGTAGCATGACTGGTAATTGTGGGTTCCAGATTTGATGATTGGATTTATTGCACACCTCTCTTACAATTACAGTTGATTATAACAGTTCACATATTCAACTTCTTCTTGATAACGAATCTCTCACTGTATTTCTTCTGAATCTCAGACTGGTGTCTAGTCTCTAGTCTTCTATTATTCAGCGCGACCCAATGAATCTCTCAAATTCACAAATGCACCACCCTTCATAATCTTGGGAGGACCGAACAGAAGCCACCACATGGAACTGTTCATCTTTTGTTCTCCTGTCCTGTTATAGTGGAAATGCCTGGTGATCTCGAGGTTCTCCATATCCACGGACACCTCTGTTGAATCTTCATTGACATGAGAATGCGTTTTAGAGAGCTGTTGCCTAGCAACGAGTTATATTTTTCACATATTCTGGCTTTCAGGCATCACATCACATTATATCACTGAGAAACAAAGAACAAAGCCTTCAAAGAGCAAGTTCTGCCTTTCAAAAGCCTCTAACTCAAGGGCCAACAACCATTTTTGGGTGTCAGACAAGTGGGAGGAATTTATTATTTACAGCAGGCACCATATGAATCATGCAACAAATATGCAAATTAAAATAGCATGATTACTTCATGAACAGTCTACATCTTGTCTTTTCCCAAAATGGAATATTAAAATACATATTGTTTAACACACACTATTTTACAAAAAACACCTAATAAATAATAAGTCACTTTCTTGCAAATATCACCATTATTCACATTTTACTCCTCAATTAATGTAGAATTAATCAATCATTGAATCTGACAGTTCGATGCTACTGGGAGTAGGCGCTTTGGAATACAAGTGTGGTGATCATAGCAATCAATGTGACACCTGTACACAGCCTATATACTATTTTGAACTCCTTAGCAGAGGATGGAGGTTTGGTTAGCCAAGTGAAAGTCACTACGAGTACATTGTGATTATGATTATAATGAACATTTTTCATGTGCATCCAAAATCCCTTTTGGGGGCACTTAGGTTACTGGGGGATACCCACTGACATACGGTTGGCAGTCCCTGTTCTAATTTATATGGTTATGTGAACAGTTTTTTTTTTTAACGGTATAAATGAGAAATGATTTTGAATATTCTGCAGTGTACATGGGCTCCCATGTTGATTTTAGTTTTCAAACTCAAGAGGTCAATAGGAGTTATGTTGGACTAAGTTTGATAAGGTGCATTTTGCCAATATACTTTTTATGTTAAAATAAGATGTAAGTCACCACCTGAATATATCTAATTTATTTTCTTATGTTGATTAAATGCTATTAAAACCTTGACATTTTTCAGTCATAAATGACCATTATCAGGGGTGATATTAGGTGTTAGATGAAATTTTACAATTTCTGTATATGAATAAAATATTTAAAATGCTGAAGTTATAAAATTTTTATTAAAGTTAAAAAATAATATTATATTAAAGTTCATTGATGTGAACCTCATAAGAAGCTCATATTGATGCAGCACAATATCACTTTATTGACACCTTACAAAATGTGTATGCGGCAGCAATATTCAATACACTATGACACAGCAATTATCAAAAAACTGCATTTGACAACGGTTCACATGAATGAACTTTAATATAATACTGATTTGAAATTTTTATGACAATTCAAAATATTTTATTCATACATGTAAATCGTAAAATATCTTTTAATATCTGGTATCCCCCCCCCAAAGATGACCATTTAAGACCGAAACATGTCAGGGTTTCATGGTACTTAATCATCATACAAAAATCAATGGATAAACTCAGATGGTGACTTTACATCTTATTTTAATATTTTACTAAACTTCAGTGGTTGTGTCTTTTGTAGGAAGTGTGCTTATACCGTCGGACCTTGGCCTGCATACAGTTGTGTCGTGTTACTCCTTCCTTCATATCTCAAGAATTGGATGTTCCAGAAGATATCGCCCAGCTTCTCTTTGAACATCTTGAAATGGACGGTGTCCTCAGACCTTCTCGTAATAAAGGGTGAGTACAGCCCAATATATTAGATATGTTGAATGTCACTGAATAAGGAGAGAATATTCCAGATCCTGGTAGACTGAGAATTTAAACTTCAGGATGACCAGATAATCAAAACAAATGTTGATATAAAATGTGTGAGGATATATTTAATTTTGTAATTTATTTCACTAGCAGTCTCGGTGTAAGTCAAATATGTAGTGTTTTCATTTCTGAAAACATGTTTTTCGCTACTCTAATAAAGAAATAAAAAAAAAATAGAAATACAGGTTGAAAAGATTATTCTTCGCAGGCCAGCTTTTCTTGTGGGAGGCTTATCATCTTGATATTATGGTGAGACAGTACCCTCCTGGTGTGGCTGAATGCGTCCATGACCACTTCCCTTGCAAAACTTTCTGTATATCAGAACCAGTCCCCGAACCTTTAACTTTAACCATAAAGACAGAGACAGCACATTCCTCTGAAATGTCAGTACCAACATAGAAGATTACATGGTGTCACAACCCAGAACACCTAAATCTCAAAGACTGTCATCATGAAAACCTCAAATTTATAAATTACTACAAAATTTTATGAGTTTTAATTAATTTTAATGGCCAGTTTACTTATGGACCTAGTTTAACTTCTATCTGTATATTTTTAATCCTTTGTCAGATTTTCTTGAAAATTTATATATGGTGCTTCTGTTGTATGAATATTGCCAATTGTGTTTCATTTTCTTTAGTTCCTTTTATGAAATTCAATGAAATTTTACATTTATGTATAGAAGTTTGTTGGGTACAGATTTTAGAGTGGGGTAATTCTTATTGACAGAATGCCTCGTTCCATAAATCAGAAGGTGCTGAAGAATGAATTGCTGCCTAAATACTTTGGTTCTACTGCAGATTTGGGTTCCCACAAATACATCTTTAAGTCTGATGATCCTATGGACAATAGGACAAAGGTGAGGTAACATAAATAGTATGTTTGATTTGGTTCATCCTGGTCCGTCACACTAGCAATATTGTAAAAGCTTATCAACTCTGTCCAGTGTGACTGATAAGTATTCTCTTTTCTCCTTTTTAATCTTTCATCCTTGACATATTTCTGTCTCAGAGACCATTTTCAGAAGGATATATCAATACAGCAGAAACTACTATTACAATGTGATTGGTCAATATCAATATATAATGCAATATCAAGTCCTCATGCCATCATACTTAATTGATTAAGCAGACAACTTTACCTTTTTTACCTACTCTATGCAGCATATTGCTTTATGTTGAAGAATATGAGTCCATTATGAAGAATATATGTGGCTTACAGTATTATAAGCAAGGAAGGGACAAATAGCCCTGTATATTGCATACAGTACTTGCATGTATAAAATGTTTGTACTAGCATGTATGCCTAACTGCACCTATGCTCAGAACTTAGGACCTAGTCCATCTTCAAAGCTTTCTTCATTCAGACATGTACAACTAATTTCAATAACTCTGTGACTTCATATACAAATACAGTTTTCAGGTTGACTGGAAGTCTTGGGTAGGAGGAGGGATTTAATGAAGGTACAAACAGCACTGTTTTCAACCATTATGTATACTGAAAAATAACTTGTGCATACCAGAAAACTTGTCAAAATTTTCATATACTCTGGTTCATTATATGTTTGATTTTGAGGCTAAAACAAGAGTGAGATTACTGGCAAACAAATTTTCAGAAAAATGGATCAGTTACAAATCTTGTCGAACTCCTATATAATGTTTTTGATTTAAGGTTTTTACCTCATTTACCATTCAGTTGCAATGATTCCTGGTCAATAAAAATTCCTCAGTTTAATATGTTCCTCAGTTTAATGCTGAAATCCATTGTTCTCAAAAGAAACTTTAAAGCACAGCTATACTGTATATGAAGGAGTGACAGATTTTATAGTTTGTCATGTTTAAGGCATATTTATTATGTTGTATGAACCATGACAAAATATGATCCCTGTTAAAGCAGTCACATACAGGCTGTGCATGTAGGTTGCTGTCTGCAGAGAATATATGTAAGAAAAATAATTTGTAATGTGCTTGTAACTTTCAGGATTTAAAGGCAATGACTCTTTCTCCAAAGGCTTCAGAATGCAACTGGCAAAAGAGAGTGTGCACTGGCAAGGTATCTCTTCAACCCTAATTAATATACAGGTGTCTGAGAAAGAACTCAGGATTATGAAGAAGATGTTTAGTGACCTGAACAAAATAGAACATTGTAGATAGCAAAATTAACAACTAAACATATCACGTTTTATTGTGCTAAGCAATGTAACACAATATATATACTATGTGCAGCAGCATTGTGGTCATTTTTGTCATGCCAGTGTGTTGTGGGTGTCACTGTAAGCTGCAATATATGCCCATTTTCTAGGCTGGTGGTTAGGGAGACATGGACCCATTACATGGCTTGCTGAACAGCACAATGCAATATACACGTGTATGAAGCACTGTGATGATATTTTTACAATTCCATTGTTTTGTGGGTGTCAGTGTAAGCTATGCTATACACCCACTCTCCAGGTCAGTGGGTAGGAACTGATGGACCCAATATAACCTTCTAAACTCTGACTAAACCCCCACCCCCCGATGAACGTTTTTATGGGGGATTATGAAAAAGACATTGTAATGTTCTTGTTGACAGTCTGCAGGATTTATGGCGCAGAATCACAGTGGCAATAGCAACATGATGCATGCATTGCTGAGCAGGGTGTGGACTAAGCTCAAATGTCATCTTGATATTTGTTGGGTTGTGGGTGGAGCCCATGCTGATTTGTCCTGATTCATAATAATCTTATCTCATTTTCAATTTCTTTTATTCATCCTGAAACTTGTGTAGTGTTATATTAGGCTGAGTCATATATGAAACTTAATATGCTGGGTGATTCTGCACTGTTCTCTGTCCTTGTGTCAAGAAACATTACTAAAGAAATCCAGAGTACTTTCTCAAACATCCTCTGCTTACAGTGTTTTAGGTACATAATTGCCTTCTTGTGTTTTGGCACCATGAGAGTAGTTTCTTTTCACATTTAAGAAAGGAGTTGGTATGATTCTTTAAAACTGTATTGTATTGTATTTTATTTCATCTGTTTTGCTACATAGTAACACTTGGACACGTCATTCAGTAATACAAGTTAAAATAAATCTACAAAGTTACAAGCATACTACCAACATTTGTTACAATCATAAGCAATATATAAATACAACATTCCAAAAAATATACAAACTACTATATACAGCTCATGAATGGCCTGTAATCACAAACTTCCTGTTGTTCCCCTTTTTTATACACTGGTTTTACTTTAGCTATTTTCATCATATCTGGAAAGACCCTCCATTTAAGCCTCCTCTTGAATTCATATGTAACCCATGTTTAGTGAACAAGTCCCTTTCGGATTCCACCTCTATAACACGTGAATTTCCGAAAACCTTCATAAATTTTTTTAACTTTCTGTTAAACCTTTTCACCTCATCATTTACACATGATTTTTGCTCCAAGTCATGTCTATGTGGTAGGTTCATAACTAAAACATTTGTGTGAGTATTCTTGTTTACAAAGTTCCTAATTGGATCATAAACATATAGTGGAAATGAAACAAAATTCTTTAATTCTGCATCAAAACACATGCCAAAATTGAACCTCTTTGTCAGCTTTGTGGAACAAATGCTTTTAAAGAAGGTGTCATGAATATGGGAATTAAATTATACAATAAATTATCAAATAAAATTAGGGAAGTGGAAAAACTGGGGCAATTTGAAACAGAGCTCAGATCCTACTTATTAAAACATATATTTTACTCTGCAGATGAATGTAAGTCACATGCATTAGCAGAATATTATATTTAAGTTGCTTTGATTTTATGATTTCTATCTGTATTGCAAGGTAGTATGAAAGAACTTGGCATGTGTTTTGATTCAGAATTACAGCATTTTTTCCCATTTCCTCTATATGTAATTTTATGTAGTATATTATTCCAGAAGTATGCATGCAGGATACTTGAAGTATATTTAAATTCTTAAAAAGTTGTGTACATGACATATGTCCTCAGACCACTGATTATTCATACAATTGTTTTTGTAGTTTGAAAATACTTTTACTCTTTGTGTCACCACCTCAGAAAATTAAATCATAACTTAAATGAACATAAAAACATGAAAAATAACTACTTGTTATGTGGGTTCATTACATCCTTAGGAGATTTGTCTTACTTTTAGATCTGTATGCAGGATGTATTGCATGTCAATAGTTTGACTAAAAAGGATGAATAAAATTGAATTTAATTTAACTCATTTAATGACCCCAGTTCAATTATTCGACTGCATGAACAAATCAATAATCCAACCCTTGATTATCTTCTGTAAGTGGTATTATTTGGTCAAGCTAATTTATTAATACTCTTTGATTATCTGAAAAAAAAAATCAGTAGTTTTAGTTACATTTACCATTATTTAGTAGATATTCAACACTACTGCATATTTGTCATATCCAAGCTGTCCTTCTTCATATGAGAAAACTGTCTTTAGAAACAACTTGCATGTAAAATTTTATAGTTTAATGATTTCAGTTCAATTTTAATTTTGTAATTTCATTTGTTTAGATGAAACTTGTCGTAGAAGATGAGAAACCTGCCCGTAAGAGACAGAAGACTTCACAAACTGATGTAATTCTTTAGATTTGTGAACTGTTTGCTATGATTTGCTGGTAAAGTAATGCCAGTATATCACAAGATTACAGCAGTAATATTATTTGACTGTTTCATGGTTTTATGTCCAATCATCCTGTTCTTCTGTATTCTTTAACATAAAAACAAGCTACCAGTCACCATTTAAAAACAGCAGTCTGATTTATTATAATTTCAAATTAAATGATTTATTTAAAGGTTATCATAAAAACAAATTTTATTTTCATTTTTTTTAAATTTATTTTCAGTATTTAATAAACATGAAAATAATTATTTAAGACTTAATGTTTACTGTCCCATTAACATTAATTTAAAAAATTAAAATAATAGATTATAAGACTGTTCTGACATTTTCTGATGCAGAAATAATACCACATATCAATATTTACTGAAAAAGAATGTTGTTTTTTTAATTACTGTTCATTATTCAATAACTTATTATTAAGCTATCCTGAATTTAAGAAAATCAGAAACAATAGATTATAAGGCTGACTGTTTTTTCTGTTGCTGAAATTATCAGTTTATTAAACAGGAAATGTATTAATATTGCAATTAATTTGACTTCTGTTATTAGTGTTCAATGATGTCAATACTTTTTCTGGTGTTCATCTTTCTTAGAACAAGTTACCAAACAGTTACTGTTCATCACTCTGTTCCAGTTAAAGTACATGTATTCATATTTAAAGTGTTTTCACCTAAATATTTCATGTTGTAATATTCTAGTTACAAATATTAAAATAGTTACTGTTTCTTGTGACTATTCTTACTTGGAACAACATATACATGCATTATTTGAAGGAGCCAGAAACTAACCCATTGTGTCGTGTTATGTCTTACTTTAAAAGGCACACTGCAGAATTTCCAGACAGCATTTAAATGATACAAAACTGAAGTCTACCCATAAAATATAAATAAAAGATACTCTTGAGGTGGCTCTTGGGCCTTTCATTGCGTCTACAGAAACAGGTTAGGATGGAATAGTTGGGATAGCTCAGTCAGTATATTGACTGATCATGGGCTGGGAAATTTGGGTCTCATTCCTGACAGGCAGAGATTTCTCTCAGCCACCATGTCCAAATAGATGTCAGACTTCTTGCCCTTTGACATGAAAATGGCCACTCACCTCCACCAGGTCTAGTGCTGAAGTTCAGAATGCTTGTAACTATATTTCCAGAAATGCATATAATGCTTCTGGCACTGGTAGAATAAGCTCAGTGGACTTCAGAATTGGTTTCAGTGCAGTGAAGAATATGCATATTTTTTCCTCTGTCAATAAGGCCATTGTTTTATATTCTGCAAAAAGATACAAATAAGGCTCTTAACTAAAGAAACCTCTTGTGTTTCTTAAGCTCTGTGTAGCACATTGTACTTAATTTCAATTTTGTATTCTGCAACAGGACTTATATTTCCAGCCCAATAAAAATGGATACAATTACGAACGTAACTCTGTAAATATTGAGTATAGGATGCAGGTTTATATGTCACTTTTTGCTCAAGATGTCTTCAGAAAGAGCTCCATAACTGGCAGTAACTCCTCGTGAATCACCCTGTATATATTTCTTTCTGTGATGATGAATTCGTACTGCATGCCACAAGAGAAGGTCAAATTAATGTTGTGCTTGATCACATGCATGCATTTATTCTTATTAAGAAGTTGCATCTGTTTATTACGTATTGCAACACGTTAATGATTAGACACGGGTTTTGGATTTATAATTTGATTTATTTAACATTTATTATTCTTAAGTACAAGTAAGAGTAACACACTTGCTAATCTATACAGTTTATGGAGTGAGTTTTGCGACGCCTTTTCCTTCGTTTCTTCTTCTCGAGAGTGGCAAACTGCGTTCCCGCTGCTGTCGGATGTGGTGACACGTTGTTTGGTGGAAGTGCTCTGTCAGCTTCTGTGGGAGGTGAAGATCCCAAATCTAACTGCTCATAAGACGTTTTCTTTAATTCCCTTACATTCTTCCACAGTGCACCCTTGGTTGATACTTCTGTGAATAGACCATTCTGTGCTATGTCAAAATTCGGTTTCTCATCCTTTTCTGGTGGGAGGAGTGCAGTCGTCTTGCTGGTTTCCTTCTTGACGGAGGATTTTAGCTGGCTGGAGGTGCAAGTGCTGTCTGTTCTGTTTGCTTCTAGAGTGCGCTTGGAATTCGCTGACTTCTGTTCAACTTGTGGCTGTGGGTGTTCCTGATTGAGCTGGCTGGAGGTGCAAGTGCTGTCTGTTCTGTTTGCTTCTAGAGTGCGCTTGGAATTCGCTGACTTCTGTTCAACTTGTGGCTGTGGGTGTTCCTGATTATTGAAACAACCCCTGTCTTTATCTGATCCTTTTTGATAGGAGCATCGTTCAGGGCAGCTTCTATTGCCCCTTGTTCCTCTGCATTTGAGTCCTCTTCCAAGTCAGCTAAGATGTTACTATTTGGCCTTAGCCTTAAATGTGGGTTTTCTCGCAGCCTGTAGCTTTTTAGCTTAGTCTTCACAGAGCTCGTAACCACCTGACTGTATTCTGAATAATGATCAATTTTGACCTGTAGCTGCTCTATCTCGTCCTTTTGTTCTGCTACTATTGATTCGAGTTTCTTCACCTTCTCCTCAGCTGCTATCAAAGTATCGACAGAGATTTTCAATGCTTCTGACTCCACCTCCAATTTCTGGGTCAGTATTAATTTAGCCTCCTTAAGACTTAACACTTCATCAAACAACGTTTCCAATTTTCTCAGCGCACTTTCTACATTTACCGTCAACCTATCTACAATCTTATCATCACTGGCCTCCATCATTTCCTATTTGGCGTTTATTACGGATGAAAACTATCCTGGTTTGTGATGTACTGACCCCTCAGCTGGCCAAAGATTTTCTTAATAAACTGCTACAAGGACGTCTGCCTGTTATGTCCTTACTAATCGTTATTTATAGCGGCTTTTCACAGTTGAGATTCTTATGCTTCCGTGGCAACGGCCTTGCTAGCTGGAGACTCACTCACGACTAAACGCAATATAATCATTTACCCCGTTCGTTCTAGGCTTATACCCTCCGGTCGGACACACAGTAAACGCTCCTTCCAACAGTACTTATAACGTTGCGCACTCATCCATTCCGCGTGTTTACCTAGCTGTCGCATAGCAACAGCCATGTTTGCTCACTTCACTGTTCCGGCTGTGTTGCGTCATACCACTGCGTTCGCATCTCTTCTACGTGTTTACGTAGCTATTGCATAGCAACAGTCGTGTCTT